>NC_057808.1:49826643-49836434 GCF_018294505.1 Triticum aestivum
GGGCCGGCGTTGGCGGCGAGCGGTGGCGGGAGCGTCCAGCCAGCGGCGGACGTGTCCGGCGGCGCGGAGGGATAGGGTTAGGGTTTTATCTGCGAAAGTTTTCGGGAGGGGATGCATATATATAGCTAGAGGGAGCTAGGAGAGTCCAAATGAGGTGCCGTTTTCGCCCACACGATCATGATCGAACGACCTAGAGCATGGAAGTGAGTTTGGTGGGTTTTGGGCTCGTTTTAAGGGGGGTTTTGCTGCAACACACAAACGGACTTTGCGGTTACCCGGTTAACCGTTGGAGTACCAAACGACCTCGAAATGGAACGAAACTTGACCGGTGGTATACCAAGGCCACTTGACAAGCCTCGGTCCATTCCGAGAACGTTTGACACCCGCTCACAAGAAGAAACAAGAGGGGTGCGCCGGAGGAGGTGGGAGCGCCGGATTGCAAAACGGACAACGGGGAAAATGCTCGGATGCATGAGACGAACACGTATGCAAATGCAGTGCACATGATGACATGATATGAAATGCATGACATGGACAAAATGCAAAACAAAAGACAAAACCCGACCACGAAGGGAATATCATAACACATAGCCGAAAATGGCAAGAGTTGGAGTTACAAATATGGAAAGTTACATCCGGGGTGTTACAACACTCCACCACTACGAGAGGATCTCGTCCCGAGATCTAGGACTGAAAGAACTCCGGATATTCGGAACGGAGATGGTCCTCGCGTTCCCAGGTGGCTTCCCGGTCGGAATGGTGCGACCACTTCACTTTTAGGAATTTGATTGACTTGTTGCGAGCCATGCGCTCAGTTTCTTCAAGAATAGCAACGGGGTGCTCATGATAAGACAGATCTTCTTGGAGGTCAATCTCTTCGAAGTTGATAGTGCGCTCAGGCGTCTTTAAGCACTTGCGAAGCTGTGACACGTGGAACACATCGTGCACGTTCGCGAAGTTGGAAGGAAGCTCAAGTTGATAGGCGAGGTTGCCTCTTTTGCCAATGATCTTGAAAGGACCCACGTATCTAGGGGCAAGCTTCCCTTTGATACCGAAGCGACGAGTGCCTTTCATTGGAGAGACGCGCAGGTAGACATGGTCTCCGATCTCGATAGCCAAATCCCGGTGCTTACTATCATAGTAACTCTTCTGGCGCGATTGCGCGGCTTTGAGATTATCACGGATGACTTTACACATTTCTTCAGCTTCTGTGATTAAGTCATTGCCAAGAAGTTGGCGTTCACCAGTCTCTGACCAATTGAGAGGAGTATGGCACTTTCTGCCATAGAGAATCTTGAATGGGGCCTTGCCCGAACTTGCTTGGAAGCTGTTGTTGTAGGAGAATTCGGCATATGGAAGACAATCTTCCCATTTCATGCCAAAGGAAATGACACAAGCCCTGAGCATATCTTCAAGAATTTGATTGACTCGCTCGACTTGGCCACTAGTTTGAGGATGGAAAGCTGTGCTGAAGCGAATGTTTGTGCCCATGGCCTTCTGGAAGGAGTCCCAGAACTTAGAGGTGAATATGCTTCCACGATCTGAAGAAATCAATTGTGGAATGCCGTGCAATGAGACAATCCTGGAGGTGTATAGCTCTGCCAACTGAGCTGCTGTGATGGATTCTTTGATTGGAAGGAAATGAGCCACTTTAGAAAGCTTGTCGATGACAATGAAGATAGCATCATTTCCGCGCTTGGACTTTGGAAAACCAGTCACGAAGTCCATTTCGATATGATCAAACTTCCACTCTGGGATAGCAAGAGGTTGAAGGAGACCAGCTGGTCGTTGGTGTTCTACTTTCACTCTTCGACAGACATCACATTCATTCACGAATTGGGCGATTTCTCGCTTCATTCGAGTCCACCAATACGACTGCTTGAGGTCATGGTACATCTTCGTACTTCCAGGATGAATGGAAAGAAGAGAATTGTGCGCCTCGTTCATAATGAATTTCCTTAGATCACCTTTAGGAACCACAATCCGGTCCTCAAAGAATAAAGTGTCTCTGTCATCAACGCGATAGCACTTGTATTTGGAAAGACCCTTGTCGATACCACGTTTCACCTTCTTCACCATGGCATCAAGAAGTTGTGCCTCATGAATTTGATCTTCCAAAGTAGGAGAGACTATGAGGTTGGCAAGAAAGCCTTGAGGAACAACTTGGAGATTCAGCTTGCGGAAAGCTTCACAAAGATCCGATTGGAATGGCTTGAGAATTAAGCTGTTGCAATAAGCCTTCCTGCTTAAAGCATCTGCAATGACATTGGCCTTGCCTGGAGTATATTCAATACTCGGATTGTACTCTTGAATCATTTCGACCCATCGAGTCTGCCTGAGGTTGAGGTTGGGCTGAGTGAAGATATACTTGAGACTCTTGTGATCGGTGAAAATGTCCACTTGTCTTCCCAACAAGAGATGTCTCCACGTTATTAATGCATGGACAACTGCCGCCAACTCAAGATCGTGAGTGGGGTAGTTCTTTTCGTTGGGCTTCGACGGACGAGAGGTATAGGCCACAACTTTCTTCTCTTGCATTAACACAGCACCGAGACCTTGGAGAGAAGCATCACAGAAAACTTCAAATGGCTTGGATTCATCAGGAGGAGTTAAGACAGGAGCTGTGACAAGTTTCTCTTTGAGAGTGTTGAACGCAACGTCACACTCAGGAGACCAGACATACTTCACATGCTTCTAGAGGAGGTTGGAAAGAGGCTTTGCAATCTTAGAGAAATTCTCAACGAATCTTCGGCAATAGGTTGCAAGACCAAGAAAACTGCGGAGCTGCTTGACATTCTGAGGAGGTTCCCAATTCACAATTGCGGACACCTTCTCGGCATTAACAGCGATGCCCTTGGCAGAGATGATGTGACCAAGGTAAAGAACTTCATCGAGCCAAAACTCACATTTGGAAAACTTCGCATAGAATTGATACTCTCTGAGCTTGTCGAGCACCAATCGCAAATGTTTGGCATGATCCTTCTTATTCTTGGAGAAGACCAATATATCATCGAGATACACCAGGACGAATTCATTGGTATAGGGGTTGAAGATGACATTCATCATCCGAGAGAATGTTGGAGGAGCATTGACAAGGCCGAAAGACACGACAGTATATTCATAAGAACCAAAGCTTATTCTGAATGCTGTCTTGGGAATAACTTCTTCACGAATGTGAATCTGATGATAACCCATACGAAGGTCAAGCTTGGAGAAAACTTTAGCCCCTTTGAGTTGCTCGAATAGCTCATTGATGTTGGGAAGTGGATACTTGTTCTTGATTGTCTTCTTGTTCAATGGACGGTAATCGACACAAAGTCAATCCGTGCCATCCTTCTTCTTTACAAAAAGAACACCACAACCCCATGGAGATGAACTCGGTCTGATCAAACCCAGACGCTCTTGTTCATCGAGCTGTTTCTTCAATTCCTTCAGCTCCTTGGGTCCAAGCTTGTATGGACGCTTGCAAACGGGTTCAGTGCCCGGCTCAAGATCGATAACGAACTCGACTGGCCGGTGAGGAGGCATACCCGGAAGCTCTTCTGGAAAGACATCTTGATACGCACAAACGACTGGAATTTGAGAGATGGCATTCAATTCGCCCTTCTCATTGAGAGAAAATAACCGAATGGTTTCATCACGAGCGGCATAAATAATCACATCCTCAGAAGAGTGTGTCAATTGAATTTCCCTGGCAGCACAATCAAGTTGAGCCTTGTGCTTAGAAAGCCAGTCCATCCCGAGAATTAGATCAATATCCGAGTCACCAAGAACAACTGGAGAAGACGGAAATTTATAGTTTCCCATCTTGATGGAAACATCCGGAACCATGGACTTGCATTCATGCATTTGCCCGGTGAGACAACTGCTAACGGTCTAGGCAAACCTTGAAAAACCAACTCATGCTTGGATGCAAATGGTCTTGATATGAAAGAAAGCGATGCACCAGTATCAAAAAGAACTTTTGCAGGAATATCATTAACAGGAAGATTACCCATTATCACATCAGTCGATTCCTCCGCTTGAGCTGCATTCATCATGTTCACCTTTGCAAACTTGGAATTATGCTTGACCACTACATTGCTGGAAGATCTGACAGGAGGAGGAGGAGGAGGCAGGCGCCTTTGGTTGAAGCACTTGTTAGCATAGTGACCTTTCTGCTGACACTTGTTGCAAGTCACCTCTGAGAGTGGACGGTGATAAGGGGCATTGGACTTTGGAGCTTGATTCTGAAACTTGTTCTGATAGCCAGAGTTGGAAGAGTTGGAAGAACCATGGCCACCTTTGTTCTTCTGCTGGTGAGGCTGACGAAACGGAGGAGGAGGAGGCAACCAGAGCTTCTGTTGCTTAGCAGCCACAAGTGAGGAAGAAGAAGACTGAACTGCGTCCCTAACTCTCTTCTTAGAAGCCTCACACTTGAGCTGAGCAGCCTCTTGCTTCAGTGCCATATTATAGAATTGATCAAACTGAGTAGGCTCAATAAGAACGAGAGCTAACTGCAGATCCTCTCTAAGGCCACCTCTGAAGTGATAGATCATGCTCTTTTCATCAGGAACGTCTTGTTTAGCGAAGCGAGCAAGTTTCTGAAACTGGATGTTGAATTGATACACAGACATGTTGCCTTGCATGAGATTGCGGAAATCCTCACGCTTACTCTCAACAACACTTTGTGGAATGTGGTGCGCTTTGAAGTCCCGACAGAAGTCAGTCCAAGTGATCACACGACCTCCTCTGGAATCTTTGTATTGCTGAAACCAATCAGCAGCTTGGTCCTTGAGCTGAAAAGAAGCGAACTTGACATAGTCCTCAGGTCTGACATTGCTACATTCAAAATGCTTGTTGATGTCCACGAGCCAATCATCGACATCCGTGGCCTCGGCACAGTAGCTGAAAGACTTGGGCTGATTTGCGAGAAACTGGTTGAGTGTAGCGAAGTGAGGCTGATTGTTGCCTTGACCTTGATTTCCTTGATTGCCTTGCCCTTAGGTGCATTCTTGCAAGAGTTGCAGAATCATCTGAGCATTGGCGTTGGTGGCTGCCATGATAGCTTGCCATGCCTCCGGAGGCGGGGGTGGTGGCGGAGGGTTCGCTTGACTCCCTTCATTGCGATCCGGATTTTGACGCGTTGGCGGAGCCATCCTGAAGAGGGTGACATCCGTTAGCATCTTGATAGACAAATAGACAAGTAGAATCAACGGATAGAAATTGCAACATATAGTCTTCACAATAAACATTCGAACGAAGATGAACGAATGAATTCCATAGTAAATCATCACACTTCCATAAATTGAGAAGCCACTTAGAAAAGGTATGGATTCAACATATGACTTCGAAGCAACTCGAATACCACAATTCAAAACAAAACAAAGTATTGGCTTGCAGAATAAGCCGGAACAAACATATGATAGAGATTTCGTCCGAAGTTTTCGTGGTGGGGCCCACACGGGCTCGATTGTACAGCACCATCATGTACAAGGCTGTGCACATGACATACGAAGCGTTTCGAGTCGGCATAGCCAAGGACTCTTTAAGACACTACGAGACCACTGTAAAACCAACCGTGTACAGGCGGACCACTAGACGTCGAACCCCAATCTCATATCATGCGTCTGTCGGAAAGATATCCTAAGAGCTACTTGAATTCCCACTTATAAACTCCCGAAACTTTCTGGTTATGCAATCTGGTGTTGGGGATACAGGGGACACAAAATATATCACCCAAACTAGCAATCCCTAGATCCAGCTGTATCCATCCGTCAACACATAACCAAGAAACCTTCGGAAATCGTGTACCTCAACCTTCGAAAAGCATCCGTTATACAAGTTATGGCAATACTCCCTAACTCCCGCCCCAGTACTGGGTGGCGTCGAGGTGATCTCACCAACAACTGCATAAAAGAGATTTCGATGTCGGCGAAACTCAGGTATTCCAGAACTGCAACGATAAAATTGTGACGACAACACCTCGGAGCTCAACTCCCCGGGACACTGCCACAACCCCTAAATGTAAGGAGGCACCAAGAACAATGTTCTCGTCACAAAACCATCGGAACAATTCCAAGATACCCGCGTGATCCTAAAAAAAATTAGTGAAATTTGAGGAGAGAAGAGTCAAAACTTCTACGTCAGGAGACCTCACCAGAGCGACGAAGGGACTGAGGAGTAAAAAGAATCCTACTCTCCGATATATATAATCCTAAGACTCAAAACATTTTTGTTCTGGACTCAACAACGCCAGCGATTCGATCAAGCAGGGGGCTCCTAAGTCGGGGATGGCTCTGATTACCAACTTGTAAGGCCCACGATGCGGCTATATCTCCCACGTGTCGAGGCACGACTTAGAGGCATAACCGCATTGTGGTTTTGTCGCAAGAAGGGTCATCTTCACACAATCCCATGTAATGAACAAGAATGGGATAAAGAGTTGGCTTACAATCGCCACCTCGCACAATACATAAATATAATCCATACATCATCCAAAATACACACATAGACCGACTACGGTCAAGATCCAAATGAAAATAAGATAACCCCAAATGCTAGATCCCCGATCGTCCCAACTGGGCTCCACTACTGATCATCAGGAAAAGACACATAGTAACGACCACGCTCCTCATCGAACTCCCACTTGAGGTCGATCCCATCATCTGCACTGGCATCGTCGGCACCTGCAACTGTTTTGGTAGAATCTGTGAGTCACGAGAATTCAGCAATCTCACACCCGCGAGATTAAGACTATTTAAGCTTATCGGAAAGGATGGTGAGATGAGGTGGAGCTATAGCAGGCACTAAGCATATATGGTGGCTAACAAACGCAAATGAGAGCGAGGAGAGAAGCAACGGAACGGTCGTCATCTAGTAGTGACCAAGAAGTGATCCTGAACTCCTACTTACGTCATTCATAACTCAAACCGTGTTCACTTCCCGGACTCCGCCGAGAAGAGACCATCATGGCTACACACACAGTTGATGTATTATAATTAAATCAAGTGACAAGTTCTCTACAATCGAACATTAACAAATTCCCATCTGCCTCAGAACCGCGGGCACGGCTTCCGAAAGATAATACCCTGCAGGGGTGTCCCAACTTAGCCCATCATAAGCTCTCACGGTCAACGAAGGATAAACCTTCTCCCGGAAAGACCCGATCAGTCTCGGAATCCCGGTTTACAAGACATTTCGACAATGGTAAAACAAAACCAGCAAAGCCGCCTGAATGTGCCGACAAATCCCGATAGGAGCTGCACATATCTCGTTCTCAGGGCACACTGGATTGTCCAAGCTTCCGATAGGCGAGCCCAGAGTTGCCCCTGGTGGCCACCGGCGACTGACAGGTTGGACCAATACTCAGAGGAGCACTGGCCCGGGGGTTTTAAATAAAGATGACCCTCGGGCTCGCGAAAACCCGGGGGTAAAGGCTTAGGTGGCAAATGGTAAAACCAAAGTTGGGCCTTGCTGGAGGAGTTTTATTCAAGGCGAACTGTCATGGGGGTCCCATAAATCACTCAACCGCGTAAGGAACGCAAACTCAAGGAACATAATACCGGTATGACAGAAACTAGGGCGGCAAGAGTGGAACAAGACACCAGGCATAAGGCCGAGCCTTCCACCCCTTACCAAATATATAGATGCATTCATATAATAAGAGATATTGTGATATCCCAACATATCCATGTTCCAACATGGAACCAACTTCAACTTCACCTGCAACGAGCAACGATATAAGAAGGGCTGAGCAAAAGCGGTAACTTAGCCAAACAACGGTTTGCTAGGAAAGAATGGTTAGAGACTGACATGGCAATATGGGAAGCATTCATATAGCAAGTGGTAGGTAGTGCAGCATGGCAATAGAACGAACTACTAGCAAAGCAAAGATAGAAGTGATTTCGAGGGGTGGTCATCTTGCCTGCAAGGTTCTTAGAGTTGTCGAAAGCTTGATCTTCGTAAGCGTACTCAACAGGTTCCTCGTTCACGAACTCGTCTTCCGGCTCTACCCAAGACAATATCACGAGCAAAGGAACCACAATCAAACACGAGAAATGCACAAGCAACACGATGCAAAACATGTAGGATATGCAAGATATGATATGCGATGCATATGCGTGCTCCGGAAGAAAAATGATGAACAAGGCATTAACTTGGCAAACCAAGCATGCCACTGGAAAGAAGAGATGATTTCGGTTGAAATCGATATAAAGATCACCGGAAACGGATGCACGGTTTGCAAATGGCAAGCAAAACAAGAATGACACGAATCTGCGATTAACAGCATGATAGCACTAAGAATGCAACAGGTAACAAGGCTACAGCACTCCAACATAGCAACAAACCATATGACAGTAATCTACAGGAGATCCTTGACAAAAGATGAACACTCGGCTACGGCTAGTTCACAACATAGCAGGCTCAAACAAGCATGGCAAAAGTGCAAAAGATAACAGGTTCACAGACTTGGTGAAATTACTGGACATGTCTGAAACAGCATCAGGTAGCAATGTTCAGAGCACGAAAACAACATGCTACAGGAACTTAACCTGGCAAAACAAGGCATTTCAGTGTTCTACTAAATGCATATGACAAAAGTCCCTTACTGACAATAAACCAAAAAGGACCAGAAGATATGATGGCAACCATGTAAACATAGCAAGTTTCGTTAACAGGTTTCAGACTTGGCAGAAAACAGAGCATGGCAGAAACAATAATATGAAGGCATCTTGGTGAGCTTGATGCACTCACCACAAAGCAATGCATGACAAAACAAGCATACCTACAGCAAGAGGCATGTTTATGAAGCCATCCATGGCAAGAGCAAATACATAGCATGTATGGAACAACTACAACAAGCTTGGCAAAACTGAATAACACGTAAACAATCTGCCAGAAATATTTTATAGCAAAAGTAGAGCAAGATTGAGTCATGCTATGGCACTCCATAATTGCAAACAAGGGCAGGAATGGATCCATTACAACAATATCTACAAAACATCCTTATTCACATCTCCAAAATATGCATGGATCTCTCTGTAGTATCAAGTTTACATGGCAACAAAATAACAACAGACAGACTTAGAGAAATCACCAAGTCCCTGAAATCAGAAACATTACGGGGCCTAGTTTGCATGCTTGTTCTAGTCACCACAGAGATCAAAAAAATACATAGCATACACCACTGGAAACATGGCATGACATACAACAAAACACATGTAGAGCTCATGCCCATAAGATGCACAGATTAAATGATACAAAAATAACAAATCTCCAAGTTCTGATAAGTAACAACAGATAACAGGAACTAGCACTCTTGCACCAGAGATTTGGGCATCAACAAGGCCTCGAATGAACATGGTGCAATGGAACAAAATGTAGAGTATCACCAGACGAACATTTCGATATATTACACGCGCGAAACGGAGCTATATGCAGAGAGTTATGCCATGATGAACAGGGGTATATAATGTGAAAATGTAAAAGACGGGGAAATTTCGGGATGCGGGGAAAAGTCAACCGTCGGTGCTCTCCAGATCCGATCGGGGCTCAGCTAGGGTTCGGCTCACTGGAGCTCCTGTTCGCCGGAGATGGAGGTGAGGCGGCGCCCGGCGCACTGCAGAGAGGGAGAGAGACCTGAGAGAGAGAGAGAGAGAGAGGAAGGAGGAGAAGGGGCGCGAGGCGGCGGAGGGACCTGCGGGCGGCGACGGGCGAGCTCGCCGGCGACGGTGGTGCGGCTCCGGCCGGCGACGATGGCGGCGGGGCGACGGCGCTGGAGAAGACGGGCGGCGGCGTCGGCTCGGGAG
>NC_057808.1:50167372-50206862 GCF_018294505.1 Triticum aestivum
TGCCACGTGGCGCGTGCCCGTTGGCTCGGGGCGGCGGCGCGTTTCGTCCGGCGCCGGGCGGACGTGTCCGGCGCGCGGAGGGAGCGGTGGCTAGGGTTTGGATCCGGAATTCGGGGAAGATGCACATATTTATAGGTAGAGGGAGCTAGGAGACTTCAAATGGAGTGCGGTTTTCGCCCACATGATCGTGATCGAACGGCGGAGAGCATGGAGGTGACTTAGATGGGTTGTTGGGCTGCAACACACAAGAGGCCTTCGCGGTTACCCGGTTAACCGTTGGGGCATCAAACGACCTCCAAATGGAACGAAACTTGACAGGTGGTCTACTGGTGGTGTACCAAAGCCACTTGGCAAGACTCGGTCCATTCCGAGAACGTTAAACACCCGCTCACGAAAAGAGACAAGAGGGGTGCGCCGGTGCACGTGGGAGTGTCGGATTGCAAAATGGACAACGGGGAAAATGCTCGGATGCATGAGACGAACACGTATGCAAAATGAGATGCACATGATGACATGATATGAAATGCAAGACATGAACAAAAAGCAAAACGAGAGACAAAAACCCGGCCACGAAGGGAATATCATAACACATAGCCGAAAATGGCAAGAGTCGGAGTTACAAATACGGAAAGTTACATCCGGGGTGTTACAGTTTTGGTGGGTTTGATTCTTGATAGATCAATACCCATTTTGCGGACATTGTCCTGATAAAGCAGGTTAAGACTGCTACCGCCATCCATAAGGACACGCGTGAGATGGAATCCGTCGATGAATGGATCAAGGACCAATGCTGCCAAACCTCCATGACGGATACTGGTCGGATGGTCTCTGCGGTCAAAGGTGATCGGGCAGGCTGACCATGGGTTGAATTTTGGGGCGACTGGCTCTATGGCATAGACGTCCCTTAATGCGCGTTTGCGCTCCTGTTGAGGATATAACCATTAGAGTCACCCGCCCAGGAGGGGCCGGGTTACGTCATAATGGTCATTGTTAAGGATATAGACCTTGGAGTCACCCGCCAGGATGGCCGGGTTACTCTAAGGGTCATTACCAGAAGCCCGGAGCTAAGTTTCAAGATAATGGGCCAGAGATGAGCTGAGACCCGGATATGGCTTAAAGCCCGTAGTTACAATTATTGTTATAGTAGACTTGTAGTGTAAGGCAAGTATTGATTAGAGTCCGAGCCGGACGCTCTTATGAGCCGGCCGGGACTCTAAGGGCTGCTGGGCGTCAGCCTCCCTATATAAAGGGAGGACCCGGCAGCGGTTCAAGGGTGACAACAATCTCTCCGAGAGCCGGGATAGCTGTTTAGCTCCCTGGCGATCGTAACCCTAATCAATAACACCTCGAACTGGACGTAGGCTTTTACCTTCACCGTAAGGGGCCGAACCAGTATAAACCCTCGTGTTTCTTGTCCCGCATAACCCCTTCAAGCTTCCTAGTTGCGATGGCTCCACGACTAAGTCCTAGCCCAAGGACATCTGCCGTGACAATTCCACGACAGTTGGCGCCCACCGTGGGGCAAGCGCACGGTGGATTTGAGTTCTTGAAGGGCAGCTTCGAAGGGCTCAAGGGATACGCTGTGGGACGGATGACCAAGAGTCGTCGCGGCAGGCTCTACATCGACGACGCGGACTGGGGCCCCGACGCCGGCTCAGTGGAGTACGGGTACCGGGTCCCCTTTGGCGGAATTCATGTCTTCATTGGCAAGGTTGGTGAGCCGGGCCCCGAGCCGGGTCTCTGCGCCGATCTCATCGAAACGGCTCAGCGCGCACGACCCGCCCGGGCCCGGCCTGCCTTAAAACGCGCTTTTGTGGGATGCATCCATGGAAGGCCCTCCGATCCATCTGGGTCTGGGGATGAGGCGGCCGTCGGCTCTGACGGCGAGTCGGCCGCTGATGAGTCAAACTCGTTGTACCAACTTCAAGATGGCAGGCTCATGAGTTATTCCGATGGCAACAGTATTCCGGACCTTTTTGAGCCGCCAAGTCAGGTCGGAGTTTTTATGGCTGGTGCGCAGCCTGTTCAGAACCCCGCTACCGGATCAGAAAACCCGGAGCCTTCCCCGGCTCAGGTGCTGATGGATCTCACAGATAAGATGACGGCCCTGTTAACTTCCACGGTTGACCCGGCAGATCAAGCCCAGCATGACGCGGAGGTGGCACAGTTAAAATTGGATCTGATGAAAGCAAAAGAGGATCTTGCAGCAGAAGGGATCAGGCTGGCGGCGGAGCGGGCGGCTCTCGACGCCCGGACTCAGTTGATTCAGGCGCAGTCCTTCCAACTCACGATGGATCAGAACGCGGCCAACGAGGTCATGAGAAGGAGGCATCAGAAGGCCCAGTCTCGACTCCCGCCGGTTTACGATCCGCGCAATCTATTCAACACGCCGGGTGCGGGATCCAGTAACCCACCAGGGGTCATTGCGCCCGGGTCGGGACCCCTTATTCAGCCACTAGTAATGGGGCCTCCCCAGGCGCCCCCTGCCCCGCCTCAGTATGTGCCAATACCCCCGGGTCATTACGATAACCCGCTGGAGAACATGGTAGCTGCGGCAGCATGACTGGCGGCTCTTCCCGTTGACGGCAATTCTCCGGCAGCCGTCGAAACCCGCCGGGTCAGGGAACTCCTGCAGACGGCCCTAGCGCAGCAAGAGGCGTACTCCTACAGCCGGGACAGGATCCACTCAACTCCTCGCCCAGGCCAGAGCCCGAGTTACAGCCGGCACATGGTCTCGGCGACCGGCTCAAGTAATGTCCGACGCCATGACCCACCCCCTGGCCATGGCCCGGCTCATGTTGGAACCTTCTACGCCGCAGACCAAGCACGGCAAGAGGCGGAGCAGGTGCCGCAATTGACGGCTTATCAGACCCCCCCCCGGCTTATCCAACGGCGTCCGTTGATGTGGGTATTTCTACCAGGACCGGGGGTGTCCCTTGTTTGGTGCCGGCCATCCGTAATGAACGTCTACCTAAGGATTTCAAGGGCCCTAGGAAGGTGCCTAACTATACAGCTGACTTACAGCCTGCGGCCTGGATTGAGAGTTATGAGATGGCTATGGAAATGCTAGAGGTCAGCGAGGCGGCCATGGCCAAATATTTCACCATGATGTTAGATGGAACTGCCCGCACGTGGTTAAAAGGGCTGCCACCGAACTCCATTGGGTCTTGGACTGAGCTGAAGGCCCGGTTCATTCAAAACTTCAAGGATACCTGTAGGCAGTCTATGTCAATTGTGGATTTGACTAACTGTAAGCAGCAGGAGGGTGAGTCCACGACCCATTGGGTTCGCCGGGTCAAGGAGATCATACATTCATCAGATAAGATGGACGCCGGCTCTGCAGTCTTGATGTTAGAACAGAACTGTCGTTTTGTGCCCCTAAAGATGAAGCTTGGGCGGCTTAAACGTGACTGCACGGATATGGGTACACTAATGGCGGCTCTTGTCAAATACGCTGATTCCGATGGTACCAAGGATCCCCCTTCAGATGATGAAAGGACAGGGAAGGGAAAGAAGAACGGCAATGGAAAGGGCCCTCAGTTTAACCCGGGGAATCAAGGAGGAGGCAAGCGCAAGGCCGATGGCAGCCTGGAGTTCGTAGCCAACACCCAAGGCAACAACCAGCGACGCAAGGGGAGGCCCCCTACCCGAGGCGGCGGGTCAGGACCTTCTCTGGAGCAGCTGTTGAATGAACCTTGTCCGAGACACGGCTCTAGAGAGAAGCCAGCGACTCATCTGTGGAAGGATTGTGCTATCATGAAGGCCTTTAAAAACTACAATGGCCCGGGCGGCGGCCCAGGCGCAGGCGGCTCCGGCGCTGGCGGCTTTCATGGCCCGGGTGGCGGGTCAAATTCCGGTCCTCAGAACGGTCAAGGGGGCTTCAATCAACAGTCTGGTCAGGGTCATCAACAGCAACAGGGGGGCTATCAGACCAACCCGAAGCAACTTAGCGGTGGACAGTATCACGTGTTCACCACTAGTTTGTGCAAACGAGACGAGAAGCTTCACAAGAGGGCTGTTAATGCTGTTGAGCCGGCGGTTCCACGCTACTTACGGTGGTCGGAGCAGCCCATAGTGTGGAGTAGGGAGGATCACCCTCCCCGGGTGGATAACCCGGGCCACCTGGCCTTAGTAGTGGCTCCTCAGGTGGGAGGCTATAAGTTCACAAAGGTACTCATGGATGGAGGCAGCAGCATCAACATCCTCTATTATGAGACTTTCCGTCGTATGGGGCTAGTTGATAAGAACCTCAGCCAGTCAAATACTATCTTCCATGGTGTGGTACCCGGTAAGTCGGCTTATCCAGGCGGCAAGATCGAATTGGAAGTGGCTTTTGGTGATGAAAACAACTACAGGGTGGAGAAGTTGACCTTTGAGGTGGTCAAGATAAGAAGTCCATACCATGCTATATTCGGACGGCCGGCTTACGCCAAGTTCATGGCACGGCCGTGTTATGTGTACTTACAGCTCAAGATGCCGGGTCACAATGGGACCATTACAGTTCACGGCAGCCGGAAAGTGGCTCTGGAGTGTGAGGAAGGTGACGCAGCTTATGCAGAGTCTGTTTGTGCCACAGAAGAGTTGAAATTTTATAAAGACAATGTTGACCCAACAGATATGACCTCTCTGAAAAAGCCAACCACGGAGAATGAACCAGCAATGAAGTTTAAATCAGCCGATGAGACTAAACTTGTTGATTTTGTTCCAGGTGACTCGTCTCAGCAGTTAGCATCAGTGCAAATCTGGACCCGAAATAGGAAGGCGCGCTCATCGAGTTCATCCGTGAGAATAGGGACATCTTTGCATGGAAACCTTCTGACATGCCAGGTGTACCTAGAGAACTCGCTGAGCACACTCTCAATGTGGATCCAAAATTTAAGCCGGTCAGACAGTTCCTTCGACGGTTTAACGAAGAGAGGCGGAAGGCTATTGGTGAAGAAGTGGCCCGGCTTTTGGCGGCCGGGTTCATTGTTGAGGTTTTTCACCCAGAGTGGTTGGCTAACCCGGTGCTTGTACTTCAAAAGAACAGCACCTGGCGGATGTGTGTGGACTACACGGACTTGAACAAGGCGTGTCCGGCTGATCCTTTTGCTCTCCCCCGTATCGATCAAATCATTGACGCCACGGCAGGTTGTGCACGCTTAAGTTTCTTGGATGCTTATTCCGGGTATCATCAGATTAAGATGGCAGTTAAGGACCAGGAGAAGACGGCGTTCATCACTCCCTTTGGAGCCTTCTGCTATGTGTCTATGCCCTTTGGACTCAAGTGTGCACAGGCGACTTATCAGCGTTGTGTGCAGAATTGCCTTCATAAGCAGATCGGGCGCAATGTTCACGCTTACGTGGACGACATTGTGGTTAAATCCATCAAGGAGGAAACCCTGATAGATGACTTAAGGGAAACCTTCGACAATCTCCGGGTCTATAAGATGATGCTTAACCCGGCCAAATGTGTTTTTGGTGTTCCTGCAGGCAAACTATTGGGCTTCTTGGTTTCTGACAGGGGCATTGAGGCTAACCCAGAGAAGATCAAAGCTATCACTTCTCTAGCTAAGCCGGCATGTATAAATGACGTTCAGCGTTTGGCGGGTCGCATCGCTGCGTTAAGCCGGTTTATAAGCCGTTTGGGTGAGAAGGCTATGCCCTTATATCAATTGATGAAGAAAACTGATAACTTTGTCTGGAATGATGCAGCTAATACCGCCTTCGAGGATTTGAAAAAGCAACTGGCAGAGCCCCCCGTCCTTGCTGCTCCGGTTGATAAGGAGCCCTTGCTACTGTATGTAGCGGCAAACGCACGGGCCGTCAGCGTGGCTATTGTGGTGGAGCGCAAGGAGGCGGGTAAGGAGCATCCGGTTCAGCGGCCGGTTTATTATGTCAGTGAGGTGCTCATTGAGTCCAAGCAGCGGTATCCGCATTGGCAGAAGCTTGTATATTGGGTGTTTATGGCGAGCCGGAAGCTTAAGCATTACTTTCAAGGTCATCCCATCACTATGGTCAGTTCTGCCCCTCTCGGTGATATTATCCAGAACAGAGAGGCTACAGGGAGAATTGCTAAGTGGGCTATAGAACTTGGACCTCATGACCTCAAATATGTGCCACGCACTGCTGTTAAGTCTCAGGCCTTGATAGATTTCATCAATGATTGGACAGAGTCACAAGTACCCGAGCAAAAGCCGGATAACACTTATTGGACTATTCACTTTGATGGGTCCAGGCAGCTGGAGGGCTCGGGGGCTGGTGTGGTCTTGGCTTCCCCTAAAGGTGACAAGTTCCATTATGTGCTACGGTTGATGTTTCCTTGCACTAATAATGCGGCTGAGTACGAGGCTTTGCTCCATGGTCTTAGGGTGGCTAAGGAGATGAGCTTAAGCCGGCTGAGGTGTTTTGGTGACTCAGACTTGGTGGCTCAACAAGTATCAGGCACCTGGGATTCTAAGGATCCTCTAATGGCGGCTTATCGCCGCGAGGTTGATGCCATTGCCGGGCACTTTCAGGGATATCAAGTGGAGCACATTGACCGCAGGAAGAATGAGGCGGCTGATGCTTTAAGCCGGCTCGGCTCTCAGCGAAAGCCGGTGCCGCCTAACACTTTCCTGGATGTCCTATATAACCCTTCGGTTAAGTTGCCTACAGAGGAGGACTTGGCTATCCCTGACCCGGAGGCACGACTGGTGGCGGCTCTTCATATCATACCAGACTGGACAATGCCATATCTGGCTTATATAACCCGGGGAGAGTTGCCTGAGGATGAAATTCTGGCCAGGCAAATAACCCGGCGGGCTAAGTCAATGATTGTTATCGATGGCGAGTTGCATCATCGCAGTGTTTCAGGGGCATTCCAGCGTTGTATCTCCCCTGAGGAAGGTCAAGAGATCTTGCGCGAGATCCATGAAGGGGATTGTGGCCATCATGCCGGTTCAAAATCTCTTGTGGCCAAGGCTTTCCGTCATGGTTTTTATTGGCTGACGGCTCACGCTGATGCAGAGGACTTGGTCAGTAAATGTGATGGCTGCCAAAGGTTCTCCCGACGGGCTCATGTGCCGGCTCAGGAATTGAGGATGATCCCGATCACTTGGCCCTTTGCGGTCTGGGGGCTTGATATGGTCGGGCCTTTTAAACGGTCCAAGGATAAGAAGACCCACCTCTTGGTGGCAGTGGACAAATTCACGAAGTGGGTGGAAGCTGAGCCAGTTAGCAAGTGTGATGCAGCCACGGCGGTTCAATTTATGAGAAAGGTGATCTTCCGCTTCGGCTTTCCACACAGCATCATAACAGACAATGGCACTAATCTGTCCAAAGGCGCTATGGAGGAGTTTTGTCAAAGAGAGCATATCCAGCTTGATGTCTCTTCAGTGGCACACCCCAAATCCAATGGTCAAGCTGAGAGAGCTAACAAGGAGATTCTGAAGGGCATTAAACCCCGGCTCTTGGTCCCTTTGCAACGGACGCCAGGTTGTTGGGTGGAGGAGTTGCCCTCCGTTTTATGGAGCATCAACACTACTCCTAACAGGTCTACAGGCTTCACGCCTTTCTTCATGGTTTATGGAGCAGAAGCAGTTCTCCCCAGCGACATCCGTCATGATTCACCTCGTGTGGCGGCTTATGTTGAGACGGATAATGAACAGGCGCGCCAAGATGCTCTGGACTTGCTGGACGAACAGCGTGATGTGGCAGCTGCCCGTTCAGCGATTTACCAACAAGACCTGCGCCGTTATCATAGCCGCCGGGTCAAATCCCGGGTCTTCCAGGAGGGCGACCTGGTGCTCCGGCTCATCCAGGATCAAACAGATGCACACAAGTTATCCCCACCTTGGGAAGGGCCTTTTGTGGTCAGTAAGAACTTGCACAACGGGTCATATTACCTCATTGATATCCGGGAGCATAAGGACTCGCGTAAATCTGAGGAGGAGACCCGTCGGCCGTGGAACATAGCTCAGCTTCGGCCTTACTACACTTGAGCTTCTGACTCTTGTGATGTACATATTTATCTCAGCCATGTATATATTATGATAAAGCAATAAAGCAGGACCTCTGTCCTTTGCTCTCTTCCAAAAATGTGTGTTGTTACATGCTGACTTACAGAAGATCCGGCTTATGATCATCTTCGAATCTAGCTGTAAGCAGTAAAGTCGCTTGGGGGCTTCCTGTTCACACATGGGTCGTATTCGAACCAAAGAGAACATAGCTGTCGATACCCATTTGATTGGCAAAGTGCCGAGCTCATTGGGAAGTTGCCTCTGGTCATATTTGAATCATAGTGTAACCCCTCTGAGAACCGACGTGGATCGTATTCGAATCAGCGTCGTTAAACAAATTTTCAGAATCACTTGGGGGCTTCCTGTTCAAACATGGGTCGTATTCGAACCAAAGAGAACATAGCTGTCGATACCCTCTTGATTGGCATCGCCAAACCCACTGGGGGCTATATGATCGTATCCGAATCTTAGCTTAACCCCTTTGGACCGAGTTTCTGGTCGTATTCGAACCGGAAGCCCTTAAGTTTTTATATTTTACCACAAACTTGCTTTGATCATGTCAAAGTATGTACTGCCGGGTTTCACTTGCCGGCTTAATCTTGGTTTATCTTGTTAGTTGAGCATCATGGATGTCATCAAGACAAATAAATTCGAGTTAAGGTACCAACCGTGCTACCCGGGTTATTTAACCCGGAAGTATGCTTACAGGCTGTTAAGTGTGTCATCACAGCTATGTTCGAGTATAGTTAAGGACCAATCTTTTTTGGTTCGTATCCCGGGTTATCCATCTCAAACACCTGATTCTCAGGGCGGTAAGCCGCCTTGCGACTTGTAATTTGCCTTTCTATGCAGATATTTAAAGGCACTTTTTAAGGTTGAGAAGGACAAAGGGATAATTACGACCCGGAGGAGCATCAAAAGAATGACTTCAAAGGATTTCAGCATTCATTACGTGCACGATGGCACGGCAGAGATAAATTGTTGCACCTACTCTATTACAAAAATCTTTCAAAGTTTCAAGGATGGGGCGTTGTTTGGTGAGCCGCTAGCCGGTTTATGACACCTGCTGAGTTGAAGTCCCCGGCTCATCTTCTGCTTCGGCTGATCCCAAGGCTTCGAAGGTCGACGACTTCCAGTTGATGCCGCTGAGAGCTTCGAACTGAGCTTCTTCGTCAATTAACCCGGCCGGGTTAATCTCCGGGGCGAAGGTGTGCTGGCGAGCCGGGGGAATCAGATTGATAGCTTCATAGCGAGGGGTTGGAATCCTCTGATTCTCCGAGTTGTATCCCGGCTGATACTTGGTTAAATCGGTGTCGTTCCCGATGATGGTGGCCACCGGGCGCACAGCCTTCACACAAGCCGCGAAGTCCTTCTGGTCGAACGCTGAGCCGTCTTCTTTCAGGCTGGGGTAACCCAGGGCGATATCTGCCGGGTCTAGCTCCGGCAAGAAGGCTTTGGCCCGGCTCAGTGCGGCGATTGCTCCGGATCTCGCGGATGCTCGTCGTAGCTCCTGGATCTGCTGCGGCAGAACTGCGAGCCGGCGCAGGACTTCGGCCAGATGAGTCGGCACTTCATTTGACAGGGCCACCACAGCTAAGGCCCGCTGGGACCCGGTGTAGAGCTGTTCCACCAGGGTGTACACGGCCTTTAACTTGGTGACCACGCTCTGGTTCAAGTTGGCGCTTCTGGAACCTGTTTAACAACATCAGATGACCCGGTGATAAGGATGAGTTAAGAGATGTAAACATTCCAACTTGAATGAAAGCCGGTGAGGCAACTTACCGAAGATGGCAGCTACCATTTGGGACACTTGGCGCTTTAGACCGGAGAGCTCAGCGGTCTTCTCAGTGAGGGCCTTCTCCGCCTGTTCTTCCCGGGTCACCAGTGCAGCTTTCTCCTCAGCCCAGGCCTTCCGCCCAGCGTCGAATTCAGTCTTCAATTTCTCCTGAGCGGCGATGCTGGAGACAAACTTGGCATTTGCCTTCCGGGTCTCCATCTCTTGTGCCTTCAGCCGGCTCTTGAGATCCGCCAGGTCCGACTCTAATTTCTTGCCAACAGCCTGCATATATTTCCGGGTTATTAACAGTCATTCTATAAAGTCCCAAGCGCTTTCCAAGCAAAGACACTTGGCACTTGGGGGCTAATGCATATTGAACGTATCTATCTATGTACGGCCGGCTCAGTTCAGTAAGCCGGAATCTAAAGTCTACAACATATTCAAGTATAAGTCCTAGACTTGGGGGCTAGAATGGCAAGGATCACTATGCGGAAAGTAAGAGAACAGCAGAAGGTTACCTCAGATTTTTGTTGGATCTGGTTGACCATGGCGATCTCGGCGTCCCGGCTCTTGTGAACCTAGCTGATGTAGCCTGAGACGAGTTCTCCAATACTTAAGTCGGTGTAGCTGGAGAGATCCAGATTCACCCGGTGGGGTTGCAGCAACTCCCCCCTCGCGGAGCATTTAGCCAGCGCGGTCGGCCTCCCCGGCTCAACAAACTCCGTCTGGGTAATTACCACGTCCGGGTCGTTAGCTGGTGGGGCTGAGCCGGAGGCCTCCGGGTTAGCTAATGCTTCGGTCGTTGTCTTGGTGGTCGGGGCAGGGGCTTCAGGCGCCGTATCCATGGGAATGGTGGCTTCAGGGGCGGAGGCGACTGGTGGCTCTTGAGCCGTCGTCTCCGGCTCAGGCAAGTCGGGCACTCCGGCTGACCTGGTCTTCTTTGCTCTTTTGGTGAGCTTTGCCTGGGCACTGAAAAGGCAGAAGTGTTAGGCATACAAAGGGTAAGTACAGACAGATAATGTAAGGAGATTGTTATTACCCGGGGGCAGTCTTGAAGGCCGGCAGACTTGACTGCATGGAGTCACCCGAGGAGGGGGAGGTCTCCTGGTAATTGGAGTCAGAAGAGTTGAGTGGCTGACGGATGACACCCGCCAACGGATGAAAAGGGTACAGGTGAGAAAAAACCTCAGTGCGGCGTTTCCTCGTTGCGTCGGGTAACCCAGTGGAGAGGTCGGTGTCCTTGCGGGCCCGGGTGTGACGCCGGCTCTCGTGAACCTGCTGCTTCAAAAGAAATTGAGGGTCTTGGTGAGCTAATGGATGGGAAAAGCTTACTTTCCGGGTTACCCTTCGGACTTTCAGCTGTGGTAAAGGCTCCGAGCCGGAGGAAAGTGATGTTACCTCTTCGACCACCGGGTTACTGGCGCCGGTGTCATCCTGTCAATAAGCAAGTGTTGATAAGGCGGACAGCATCAGACAACATATACCGCAAGAATTTAAAAGATTTAAGGGTTACCTCTGACTCGGAGCTATCGCTTAATTGCAGCAGCTCCGAAGCAGTGGGTCTGTTTCCCTTTTTGCGAGGGGCGGCTCTCTTGGCGGCTTTCTTCGCCTTCCTGGCCTTCTTGGCCGCCTCGTGGTCATACTTGACCCGCCAGAATTTATCATCAGCCTGAGAAATACAGTAATGAGTTCTTAGTAAGATGACAAGTAAAACAAAATGGAAAGGTTAAAGTCAGCGGCTTACCGCTGGGGCTGGATTGGTCTTGCAGAACGGAGCTAGCCCGGTTCTTCCACAGTCTGCCAGGCTCTCGTTTAAAAGAGCCTTGGTCTCTTCTTCAGCAACGTCTTCTGGAAGATCATTGCGACTGTGCCTCTGCGGGTCATCCTTTCGCCCGGTGTACTCACACATTAAGCCGGGGCGGCGGCTCAATGGGATCACCCGCCATGAGATCCAGACCCGGACCAGGTCAATTCCGTTCAGACCATTGCCTAGCAGGGCTTTGATCTTGTTGATCGTTGGAAGCAGAGGCTGGCGTTCTGCGGCAGTCAGCTTGTCGGATAATGGATGAGTTGGCTCCAGGCGGGTTGGGCGAAAGCCGGGCAGCGGGCTCTCATCAGCCGGGGACGTGTCTTGGCAGTAGAACCAAGTCATGTTCCAGTCCTTTGGGTGACTTGGCGGTTCTGCGTAAGGGAACAGACAATCCCTGCGCCGTTGGATGGAGATGCCGCCTAACTCTAGACTTGGACCGTTTGCGCACTCGGTTTGGCGGTTCAAATAGAACAGCTCTCTGAAGAGCAGCAGACTCGGCTCTTCTCCAAGATATACTTCACAAAAAACTTGGAAGTTGCAGATGTTGGATATGGAATTGGGTCCTATATCCTGAGGCCGAAGATCAAAGGAGTTGAGCACGTCCCGGAAGAATTTTGAGCCGGGCGGTGCGAAGCCCCGGCTCATATGGTCGGCAAAGATCACTACCTCCCCGTCTCTCGGCTGTGGCCTTTCTTCGGACGGGTCAGGGGCACAGTAGGACATCACTTCCTTCTTAGGCAGATATCCGGACTTAACGAAGTTGGCCAGGGTCTCTTCGGTGACGCTGGATTTCATCCAGTTGCAAGTGATGGGAGCCTTGGGAGGCATGGTGACGGTTGGTGGTCTACGAGTAAGAGAAAAGTGTCCGGGTTAATTATAAGCCAGAGTTTATCATTCAAGTTACAATGACGGCTTATGAAGGGGACTAATGGTATGTATTGATACGGTGGGTTATCTAAAGCCGTCGGGGCTTTCAGGATAAGTTGGTCGTCTACGGCTTACTGCATTTAAGTCGGAAGATACTACAGAGCATGATTCTCTTTAAACCGGAAAGTTCTACGGCGCGTGTTTTCTCTAAGTCGGAAATATAAGCCGCCAAGATTCAAGGACTGCAGTTTTTACTAAGTGTGGTAAACAGATTTCACATATTACAGTAACTTTTTTGGATCAAAGTAGTCGGAGCAGAGAAAGTTTTCTAGACCTAAAAAACAGAGGCAGGAGAAGTTTTTGAGGTTGAACACAGTTCTTATGCAGTGAAAAGAGGGTTTCTTACAGATGAAATGGGTCTCAAACCTCTACCGCAGTGGTTCTACGCGAGGTTAAGGATCAACCAACTACGGTGGCAACAAGAACTACCGAGTTTGTGGGCAATGGTGACGAACACGAAGAACTGAAGGAACCCTACCGCAGATCTATTCTAGCAAGGCAGAGAAGACTCACCGGAGTTGAGGAAGAGAGGAGGTCGCCGGCGTTATCTGGTCCGGGTCAGGGTGATGCAGCAGCCGGGTCGATGAAGATCAGGGGCGCGACGGCGACGGCGGCGGCAGAAGCTCGGGCAGAGGAACGACAACGCAAGGAAGAAGAAGGAGAGTGTGAGAAGAGAGTGCCGGGCCGGCCTATTTATAAGGTGAGTCATAAGTAGGCGCGGGGTTCAAGGAGGCCACGGCGTGGTTATCTCCCCCTCACGGCGCCTCGATTCTCGGAAGGACAGTAAAAGCAAAGATCCGTTGCGGATCTGGCGGAGTAAAAACGGACTTAATGGAGGATGACGTCACGGCGGATTACCCGGAGTCCAGAGGATGACGTCACTCCGGGTTATGACCTTTACATGAATAGAAGCCGGGGATTTTTTTATCTGCCTGCAGAGCTGAAGATTGACCCGAGCCGGCTCAAGTCAATCTGGGGCCTAATGTTGAGGATATAGACCTTGGAGTCACCCGCCGGGATGGCCGGGTTACTCTAAGGGTCATTACCAGAAGCCCGGAGCTAAGTTTCAAGATAATGGGCCAGAGATGAGCTGAGACCCGGATATGGCTTAAAGCCCGTAGTTACAATCATTGTTATAGTAGACTTGTAGTGTAAGGCAAGTATTGATTAGAGTCCGAGCCGGACGCTCTTATGAGCCGGCCGGGACTCTAAGGGCTGCTGGGCGTCAGCCTCCCTATATAAAGGGAGGACCCGGCAGCGGTTCAAGGGTGACAACAATCTCTCCGAGAGCCGGGATAGCTGTTTAGCTCCCTGGCGATCGTAACCCTAATCAATAACACCTCGAACTGGACGTAGGCTTTTACCTTCACCGTAAGGGGCCGAACCAGTATAAACCCTCGTGTTCCTTGTCCCGCATAACCCCTTCAAGCTTCCTAGTTGCGATGGCTCCACGACTAAGTCCTAGCCCAAGGACATCTGCCGTGACAATTCCATGACAGTCATCACGCGAAGCCCAGCCCCAGGCTTCAAGACAGCGGGCCAAGATGGGCTTAAGACCCGGAGATGGCTTAAGGCCCGTAGTTATATACCACCGTCATGGCAAGACTTGTAGTGTAAGGCAAGAATAGTTAGGAGTCCGAGCCGGACACTGTTATGAGCCGGCCGGGACTATGAGAGCCGCGGGGTGTCAACCTCTCTATATAAAGGGACGACCCGGCGGCGGTTCAGGACAAGTAAGATCAGATCGATAATCAGGCAGGGCAGTTTAGCTCCTGGTCGTCGAAACCTCAAGTAATACAACCTCAACTGGACGTAAGCTTTTACCTTCACCGTAAGGGGCCGAACCAGTATAACTCTCGTGTTCCTTGTCCCATTTAACCCCTTTAAGCTTCCTAGCTGCGATGGCTCCACGACTAAGTCCTAGCTCAAGGACATCTGCCGTGACAATTCCACGACAGTTGGCGCCCACCGTGGGGCCAGTGCACGGTGGATTTGAGTTCTGGAAGGGCAGCTTCGAAGGGCTCAAGGGATACGCTGTGGGCCGGATGACCAAGAGTCGTCGCGGCAAGCTCTACATCGACGATGCGGCCTAGGGCCCCGACGCCAGCTCAATCGAGTACGGGTACCGGGTCCCCTTCGGCGGAATCCACGTCTTCATTGGCAGAATTGGTGAGCCGGGCCCTGAGCCGGAGCTCTGCACCGATCTCATCGAGACGGCTCAGCGTGCACGGCCCGCCCGGGCTCTACCTGCCTTGAAGCATGCTTTCGTGGGGTGTGTCCATGGAGGACTCTCTGAAGGATCTGGATCTGGTGATGAGACGGCCGCCGGCTCTGACGGCGAGTCGGCCACGGATGAGTCAAACTCGTTATATCAACTCCAGGATGGCAGGCTTGGGGGCTGTTCCGACGGCGACAGTATTCCGGACCCTTTTGAGCCGCCGAGCCGGGTTGGAATCTTCATGGCCAGTGCACAGCCTGTTCAAAACCCTACCGCCGGGTTAGGAAACCCGGTGCCCTCACCGGCTCAGGTGCTGATGGATCTCACGGACAAGATGACGGCCCTGTTGACCGCTACGGTTGACCCGGCGGATCAAGCTCAGCATGACGCGGAGGTGGCACAGTTAAAGTTAGATCTAGTAAAAGCCAAGGAGGATCTGGCGGCGGAAGGGATCAGGATGGCTGTAGAGAGGGCGGCTCTCGACGCCCAGACTCAGCTGATTCATGCACAATCTTTCCGTCTCACGATGGATCAAAACGCGTTCAATGAGGTCATGAGAAGGAGGCACCACAAGACCCAATCTCGACTCCCTCCGGTTTACGATCCTCGAAACCTCTTCAACACACCTGGTACAGGGCCTAGTAACCCGCCAGAGATCATAGCACCCGGGACTGGAACACCAATTCAACCCCAAGTGATGGGGCCTCCCCGGGTGAACCCTGCCCCGCCTTAGTATGTGCCAATACCCCCGGGTCATTATGCCAACCTGTCATGGAATTGTCACGGCAGATGTCCTCAAGCTAGGACTTAGTCGTGGAGCCATCGCCGCTAGGAAGCTTGAAGGGGTTAACGGGACAAGGAACACGAGGGTTTATACTGGTTCGGCCCCTTACGGTGAAGGTAAAAGCCTACGTCCAGTTGAGGTGGTATTGATTAGGGTTTCGATGACCAGGGAGCTTAACTGCTATGCCTGGCTTTCGATCAGATCTTTCTTGCCCCTAAACCGCTGCCGGGTCATCCCTTTATATAGGGAGGCTGACGCCCAGCAGCTCTCAGAGTCCCGGCCGGCTCATAAGAGTGTCCGGCTCGGACTCTCAACTATTCTTGCCTTACACTACAAGTTCTACCATAATAATGTTTGTAACTATGGGCTTTAAGCCATATCCGGGTCTTAAGCCCATCTTTGGCCCACCGTCTTCAAGCTTGGCACCGGGCTTCTGGCAATGACCATTATGAGTAACCCGGCCCCTCCTGGCGGGTGACTCTAAGGTCTATATCCTCAACATTAGGCCCCAGATTGATTTGAGCCGGCTCATGTCAATCTTCAATCCTTTCGACAGAGAAAATCTCCGGTTTACAATTGTGTGAAGGCCATAACCCGGCGTGACGTCATCCTCTGGACTCCGGGTAATCCGCCGTGACGTCATCTTCCATTAAGCCCTTTTTTACTCCACCAGATCCGCAACGGATCTTATCTTTACTGCCATCCCGAAAATCGAGGCGTTTCATGGGGAGATAACCACGCCGTGGTCTCCTCGTTTCTCGCGCCCACTTATGAGCTCGCCCTTATAAATAGCCCGGCCCGACGGGCCTTCAGCCACTCTTCTTCCTCCTCGCGCCACTGTTCCTCCGCTCGAGCTCTGTTGCCGTCGCCGCCGCGGGTCTCCTCCTCCTCACCAACTCCGGCCGCTGCATCAACCTATTGTGTCCAGAGAAAACGGCGGCGACCTCCGCGACTCACCAGCACCTGTAAGTCCTGGCCACCCCGTAGAATAGATCTGCAGTAGGGTTCATCCTGTTCTTCCGTGTTCTTCGCCGTCGCCCACGAGCTCCGGTAGTTTTCATTTTTACTGCCCTTTTTTGATCTTAGCCTTGTATAGAACCACTGCGGCAGCTGTTTAGCACCCATTTCACATGCAAGTAGCCTTCTTTTTACTGCATAAGAGCCTTGTTCGAGCCCAAGAACTTATCCTGCGTCTGTTTTTAGGTCTAGAAACTTTCCTTTTGACTGACCATTTTGATCCAAATTATTTACTGCCATGTGTGAAACCTGTTTTCACCACACTTAGTAAAAAACTACACTTGTTGAGTCATGGCGGTTTACAATTCCGGTTTAAAGAAACCACGCGCCGTAGGACCTTCCGGCTCAAAGGAGACCATGCGCCATAGAATTTTCCGGCTCATCTGTGATAAGGCCATAGACAATCGAATTACTCTCAATACCTCGGGCGACTTAAATAACCTGATACACCTAGATATATGTCATTAGTCCCCTCCATAAGCCGCCACTTTAACATTGAACTGTAAATTACCTCCGGCTTATGATTAAACTGGACGTTTCCTTTTATCATAGGCTGCCGACTTTCACCATGCCTCCCAAAGCTCCTAAAGCCTCCATCACTTGCAATTGGATGAAGTCCAATGTCACCAACGAGACTTTAGCAGATTTTGTCCAGTCTGGTTACCTGCCCAAGAAGGACGTCATGTCCTACCGTGCCCCCGACCCATCAGAGGAGAGACCACAGCCAAGGGACGGGGAGGTGGTCATTTTTGCGGATCACATGAGCCGGGGCTTCGCACCGCCCGGCTCAAAGTTTTTTAGAGACGTGCTGAACTTCTTTGACCTACGGCCACAAGATATAGGACCCAACTCAGTGTCCAACATATGCAATTTCCAAGTGTTCTGCGAGGTTTATCTTGGAGAAGAGCCCAGCCTGCTGCTCTTCAGAGAGCTCTTCTACTTGAACCGCCAGAACGAGTGCGCCAATGGGCCAAGTTTGGAGCTAGGCGGCATCTCCATTCAGAGACGGAGAGACAGTCTTTTCCCTTATGCCGAGCCGCCGAGTCACCCAAAGGACTGGAACCTGACGTGGTTCTATTGCCAAGACACGTCGCCGGCTGACGAGAGCCCGCTGCCCGGCTTTCGCCCTTCACGTCTGGAACCGACTCACCCTCTGTCTGACAAGTTAACTCAGGCAGAGCGCCAACCTCTGCTCCCCACCATCAACAAGATCAAGGCTCTCCTGGGCAATGGTCTCAACGGAATCGATCTGGTCCGGGTATGGATCTCGTGGCGGGTGATCCCATTGAGCCGCCGCCCCGGCTTAATGTGCGAATACACGGGCCGAAAGGATGACCCCCAGAGACATAGCCGCAACGATCTCCCTGAAGATGTTGCTGAGGATATGACCAAGGCTCTTTTGAACGAGAGCCTGGCAGACTGCGGGAGGACCGGGTTAGCCCCCTTCTGCAAGACCAACCCAGCCCCAGCGGTAAGCCGCTGATCTGAACATTTTATCTTCTTCTGTAGATAACCGTCATCTGAATCTTTAAGAAATCATCCTTGTATTTTTCAGGCTGATGACAAGTTCTGGAAGGTCAAATATGACCATGAGGCGGCCAAGAAGGCCAGAAAGGCTAAGAAAGCCGCCAAGAAAGCCGCTCCCCGTAAGAAGGGAAGTAGGCCTACTGCTTCAGAGCTAATGCAATTAAGCGACAACTCCGAGTCAGAGGTAACCCCTGAACCTGTAGACTCTGGTTATATCTGTTATTTATTTCTGTCCACCTTATCAACACTATGCATCAACAGGATGACACCGGCGCAAGTAACCCGGTGGTTGAAGAGGTAATGTCACTTTCCTCCGACTCGGAGCCCTTGCCAAGGCTGAAAGTCCGAAGTGTAACCCGGAAAGTAAGCTTTTCACACCCTTTAGCTTATCAAGATCCTCAATTTATTTTGAAGCGATAGGTTCATGAAAGCCGGCGGCACATCCGGACCAACAAAGACACTGACCTCTCCTCCGGGTTACCTGACACATCGAGGAAACGCCGGACCGAGGTGATCTCAAAGTTGTACCCTTTTCATCCTTTGGCAGGTGTTATACGTCAACCGCTCAACTCTTCTGACTCAAATTATCAGGAAACTTCCCCCTCTTCTGGCGACACTATGCAGTCGAATCTGCCGGCTTTCAAGACCGTGCCCGGGTAATGATAATCATCTCATGTTGTACTTTGTCTTTACTTACACTATTGTGCTTAACCTTTCTGTCTTTTCAGCGCCCAAGCAAAACTCAGCAAAAGGGCGAAGAAGAACAAGCCGGTCGATGAGCCGGACTTGCCTGAGCCGGAGGTAGCCGCTCAAGAACCGCCAGCTGCCTCTGCTCCTGAGGCCGCTGCTCCAACCAACAAGCCCATAGCAGAAGCTTCTGCTAACCCGGATGCCTCCAGCTCGGCCCAACCAGCAGATGACCCGGATGTGGTAATCACCCGGACGGAATTTGTTGAGCCGGGGAGACCTACTGCGCTGGCCAAGTGTTCTGCCAAGGGGGAGTTGCTACAGCCCCGCCGGGTTAATCTGGACCTCACCGACTACGCCAACCTAAGCATCGGAGAGCTCGTCTCCGGCTACGTCAGCCAAGTGCACAAGAGCCGGGACTTAGAAATTGCCATGGTGAACCAGATTCAGCAGAAGTCTGAGGTATCACTCTTCTGTCTTCTTACTTACTGCATAGTTACCTTTACCATGCTAGCCCCCAAGTCGACGACTTATGATGGAATATGTTGTAGACTTATGTTCCGGCTTACTTCCATGAACCGGTGATTTGTAGATAGGAACGTTCGATATGCATTAGCCCCCAAGTGCCAAGTGTCTTTGCTTGGAAAACGCTTGGGACTTTAAATTTGCATAGTAAATGTTCATGCAATAACCCGGAAATTATGCAGGCTGCTGGCAAGAAGTTTGAAGCTGACATCTCTGATCTCAAGACCCGTCTGAAGACGCAAGAAACTGAGACCCGGAAAGAAAATGCTAAATTTTTGTCCAGTATTGCTGCGCAAGAGAAGCTGAAGACGGACTTCGACGCTGAACGGAGAGCCTGGGCTGAAGAAAAGGCTGCTCTGGTGAACCGGGCCGAGCAGGCGGAGAAGGCTTTGTCAGAGAAGACCGCCGAACTCTCCGGCTTAAAGCGCCAAGTGTCCCAGATGGTTGCCGCAATCTTCGGTAAGTCATTTCACCGGCTTGCATCAAGTTTAGAATCTTTATATCTCATAACTCATCCTTGTCGGCGGCTTATCTTATTCTGTTAAACAGGTCCCAGAAGCGCCAACCTCAACCAGAGTGTGGTAACCAAGCTGAAGGCCGTGTACACCCTGGTGGAGCAACTCTACACCGGGTCACAGCGTGCCTTGGCTGTGGTGGCCCTATCCAACGAGGTGCCGACTCACCTGGCGGAAGTTCTTCGCCGGCTCGCCGTTCTGCGACGGGCCTCTGCAAGAGCCGGAGCCATAGCGGCTCTAAGCCGGGCTAAGGCGTTCCTTCCAGAGCTAGACCCGGCGGACATCGCTCTGGGCTACCCCAGTTTGAAGGAAGATGGCACCGCCTTCGACCAGAAGGACTTCGCAGCTTGCGTGAAGATCGTACGCCCGGTGGCCACCCTCATTGGAAACGACACAGATCTGACCAAGTACCAGCCGGGTTACAATGTGGAAAATCAGAGGATCCCGACCCCGCGCTATGAAGCCCTCAGCTTAATCCCGCCGGCTCGTCAGCACATCTTCGCCCCGGAGATTGACCCGGCCGGGTTAATTGACGAGGAAGCTCAATTCGAAGCTCTGAGCGGCATCGACTGGAAGTCATCAACTTTCCAGGTCTTGGGAACAGCCGGGGGAGAAGAGAGGGATGAGCCGGAGACGTCAACCCAGCAAGCATCTTAACTCTACAGGCGGCTTATAAAACAATGCTCCACCCTTTTGGACTCGATGAGTCTTGTAATAGAGTAGGATCAATACTTTAAATTTGCCGTGCAATCGTGCCCACGTTGAATGCTGAAGTCCATGGAAGTTGTCTCCTCCATATTTCCCGGGTCATAATCGATTATTTATTTTCCTTAAGCTCAAAATAATTGCCTTTAACTATCCTGCACCGAAGGACAAATCACAAGTCTCTAGGCGGCTTACCGCACTGAGAAGCATAGTTTTAAACACATAACCCGGAATATGAATCAAAAAGGACTGGTCCTCAGTTATGTCCTTGATATAACCGTAACAACACACTTACCAGCCTGCAAGCACACTTCCGGCTTAGATAACCCGGGTAATAAGGTTGGTACCTCAATCCCGGTTTACCTGTCTTAATAATGCCCATTGTGTGCAACTAACACTGTAAATCAAAGTTAAACCGGCAAAGTGAGACCCGGCCGTACACACTTTGAAATAATCAGAAGAAACTTGCCATAAAGCAGAAGAACTTAGGGGCTTCCGGTTCGAATACGACCAGAGACCCGGCCGAAAGGGGTTATGCTAGGATTCGAATACGATCATATAGCCCCCAATGGGTGTGGCGATGCCAATCAAAAGGGTATCGACAGCTATGTTCTCTTTGGTTCGAATACGACCCATGTTTGAACAGGAAGCCCCCAAGTGATTTGAAGAATTGTTTAACGACGCTGATTCGAATACGATCTACGTCAGTTCCCAAAGAGGTTAAACTATGATTCAAATATGATCAAAGAAAACTCCCCAATGAGCTCGGCACTTTGCCAATCAAATGGGTATCGACAGCTATGTTCTCTTTGGTTCGAATACGACCTATGTTTGAACAGGAAGCCCCCAAGTGACCTTATTGCCTATGGCTAGATTCGAATACGATCATAAGCCGGATCCTCCTTCAAGTTATCATGTAATCTTGCAATGAAAACAACACGTGCACATTTTGAGGAGAAAAAAGGACAGAGGTCCTGCTTTATTGCTTATCATAATATATACATGGCGTAGAGAAATATGTACATTATGAGAGCCGGTGGCTCAAGTGTAGTAAGGCCGAAGCTGGGCTATGTTCCACGGCTGACGGGTCTCTTCCTCTGACTTACGTGAATCTTTGTGCTCCCGAATGTCAATGAGGTAATATGACCCATTGTGCAAATTCTTGCTGACCACAAAGGGCCCTTCCCAAGGCGGGGATAGCTTGTGCGCATCTGTTTGATCTTGGATGAGCCGGAGCACCAGATCGCCTTCCTGGAAGACCCGGGATTTAACCCGGCGACTATGATAACGGCGCAGGTCTTGTTGGTAAATCGCTGAGCAAGCTGCTGCCACATCACGCTGTTCGTCCAACAAGTCAAGAGCATCTTGGCGCGCCTGTTCATTGTCCGCCTCAACATAAGCTGCCACTCGAGGTGAGTCATGACGGACGTCACTGGGGAGGACTGCTTCTGCCCCATAAACCATGAAGAAAGGCGTGAAACCTGTAGACCTGTTAGGAGTAGTGTTGATGCTCCATAATACGGAGGGCAACTCCTCCACCCAACAACCCGGCGTCCGTTGCAAAGGGACCAAAAGCCGGGGCTTGATGCCCTTCAGAATCTCCTGATTAGCTCTCTCAGCTTGACCATTGGATTGAGGATGAGCCACTGAGGAAACATCAAGTCGGATATGCTCTCGTTGACAAAACTCTTCCATGGCGCCTTTGGATAGATTGGTGCCATTGTCAGTTATAATGCTGTGCGGAAAGCCAAAGCGAAAAATCACCTTTTTCATAAATTGAACCGCCGTGGCTTCATCACACTTGCTAACTGGTTCAGCTTCCACCCACTTTGTGAATTTGTCAACTGCCACCAAAAGGTGGTTCTTCTTATCCTTGGACCTTTCAAAAGGTCCAACCATATCAAGCCCCCAGACCGCAAAGGGCCAACTAATTGGGATCATCCTCAGCTCCTGAGCCGGCACATGGGCCCGTCGCGAGAACCTTTGGCAACCATCACATTTACTGACCAAGTCTTCCGCGTCAGCATGAGCCGTCAGCCAATAAAAACCGTGACGAAAAGCCTTGGCCACAAGAGACTTTCAACCGGCGTGATGGCCACAATCCCCTTCGGGAATCTCACGCAAGATTTCTTGACCTTCCTCAGGGGAGACACAACACTGGAACGCTCCCGTAACACTGCGGTGATGCAACTCACCATTGATAACAATCATTGACTTAGACCGCCGGGTTATTTGTCTGGCCAAAGTTTCATCCTCAGGCAAATCTTCCCGGGTCATGTAAGCTAGATAGGGCATTGTCCAGTCCGGTATGATGTGGAGAGCCACCACCAGTCGTGCCTCCGGGTCAGGGACAGCCAAATCTTCCTCTGTAGGCAACTTAACAGAAGGGTTATACAGGACGTCCAGGAAAGTATTAGGTGGCACCGGTTTTCGCTGAGAGCCCAGCCGGCTTAAAGCATCAGCCGCCTTGTTCTTCCTGCGATCGATGTGCTCTACTTGGTAACCCTGAAAGTGCCCAGCGATGGCATCAACTTCGCGGCGATAAGCCGCCATGAGAGGGTCCTTGGAATCCCACTTTCCTGATACTTGTTGAGCCACCAAGTCTGAGTCGCCGAAGCACCTTACCCGGCTCAAGCTCATCTCCTTGGCCATCCGAAGACCGTGGAGCAAGGCCTCATACTCAGCCGCATTGTTAGTACAAGGAAACATCAACTGTAGCACATAATGGAACTTGTCACCTTTAGGGGAAGCCAACACGACTCCAGCCCCCGAGCCCTCCAATTGCCTGGACCCATCGAAGTGAATAGTCCAGTATGTGTTATCCGGCTTTTGCTCGGGCACTTGTGACTCTGTCCAATCATTGATGAAATCCACCAAGGCCTGAGATTTAACAGCAGTGTGTGGCACGTATTTCAGACCATGAGGTCCAAGCTCTATAGCCCACTTAGCCACTCTCCCTGTGGCCTCTCTGTTTTGAATGATATCACCAAGAGGGGCAGAACTGACCACAGTGATGGGATGACCCTGGAAATAATGCTTAAGCTTCCGGCTCGCCATGAACACACCATAAACAAGCTTCTGCCAATGTGGATACCACTGTGTGGACTCGATGAGCACTTCGCTGACATAATAAACCGGCCGCTGAACCGGATGCTCCTTACCCTCTTCCTTGCGCTCCACCACCACAGCCACACTGACGGCTCGTGTGTTAGCAGCCACATACAGCAATAAAGGCTCCTTGTCAACTGGAGCAGCAAGGACTGGGGGCTTGGCCAGCTGCTTCTTCAAATCCTCAAAAGCAGTATTGGCTGCATCATTCCAGACAAAGTTATCAGTTTTCTTCATCAACTGATATAATGGCATGGCCTTCTAACGGCTTATGAACCGGCTCAAAGCAGCGATGCGACCCGCCAAGCGCTGAGCGTCATTTATACACGCCGGCTTAGCCAGGGAGGTGATGGCCTTGATCTTCTCCGGGTTAGCTTCAATGCCTCTGTCAGAAACCAAGAACCCCAAGAGCTTGCCTGCAGGAACACCAAAAACACACTTGGCCGGGCTAAGCATCATCTTGTAAACCCGGAGATTATCAAAGGTTTCCCTTAAATCCTCTATCAGGGTTTCCTCCTTTATTGACTTAACCACAATATCGTCCACATAAGCATGAACATTGCGCCCAATCTGGTTATGAAGACAGTTCTGCACACAACGCTGATAAGTCGCCTGTGCACACTTGAGTCCAAAGGGCATAGACACATAGCAGAAGGCTCCAAAGGGAGTGATGAATGCCGTCTTCTCCTGGTCTTTAACTGCCATTTTAATCTGATGATATCCGGAATAAGCATCCAAGAAACTTAAGCGCGCACAACCTGCCGTAGCATCAATAATTTGATCAATACGGGGAAGGGCAAAAGGATCAGCCGGACACGCCTTGTTTAAGTCCGTGTAGTCCACACACATCCGCCAAGTGTCGTTCTTCTTGAGTACGAGCACCGGGTTAGCTAACCATTCTGGGTGAAAGACTTCAACAATAAACCCGGCCGCCAAGAGCCGGGCCACCTCTTCGCCAATAGCTTTCCGCCTCTCTTCATTAAACCACCGAAGGAACTGCCTGACCGGCTTAAATTTTGGATCAACATTGAGAGTGTGCTCAGCAAGTTCTCTAGGTACACCTGGCATGTCAGACGGCTTCCATGCAAAAATGTCCCTATTCTCACGGATGAACTCGATGAGCGCGCTTTCCTATTTTGGATCCAGATTGGCACTGATGCTAAACTGCTGAGATGAATCTCCTGGAACGAAATCAACAAGTTTAGTCTCATCAGCCGACTTAAATTTCATTGCCGGCTCATGCTCCGTAGTCGGCTTTTTCAGAGAGGTCATATCTGTCGGGTCAACGTTGTCTTTGTAAAACTTCAACTCCTCTATTGCACAAACGGATTCTGCATAAGCTGCATCGCCTTCCTCACACTTCAGGGCCACTTTCCGGCTTCCATGAACCGTAATGGTCCCATTATGACCCGGCATCTTGAGCTGTAAATACACGTAACACGGTCGTGCCATGAACTTGGCGTAAGCTGGCCGCCCAAATATGGCATGGTACGGACTTCTTATCTTGACCACCTCAAAGGTCAATTTTTCCACCATGTAGTTGTGCTCATCTCCAAAGGCCACTTCCAACTCGATCTTGCCGACTGGATAAGCCGACTTACCAGGCACCACACCGTGGAAAATAGTGTTTGACTGGCTGAGGTTCTTATCAATCAACCCCATACGACGGAACGTCTCATAATAGAGGATGTTGATGCTGCTGCCTCCATCCATGAGCACCTTAGTGAACTTATATCCTCCCACCTGAGGAGCCACCACCAAGGCCAAGTGACCCGGATTATCCACCCGGGGAGGGTGATCCTCCCTACTCCACACTATAGGCTGCTCAGACCATCGTAAATAGCGTGGAACCGCCGGCTCAACAGCATTCACAGCCCTCTTATGAAGCTTCTGATCTCGCTTACACAGACTGGTGGTAAACACATGGTACTGTCCACCGCTAAGCTGCTTTGGATTGGTCTGATAACCCCCCTGTTGCTGCTGATAACCCTAGCCAGACTGTTGATTAAAGCCCCCTTGACCGTTCTGAGGATTAGAATTTGAGCCGCCGCCCGGGCCATGAAAGCCGCCGGCGCCTGAGCCGCCGCCCGGGCCATTGTAATTCTTAAAGGCCTTCATGATTGCACAATCCTTCCATAGATGGGTAGCTGGCTTCTCTCTAGAGCCATGCCTTGGACAAGGCTCATTCAACAGCTGCTCCAGCATCGGGCCTGACCCGCCGGCTCGGGGAGGGGGCCTCCCCTTGCGTCGCTGGTTATTACCTTGTGAGCTGGCGCTGGCTACAAACTCTAGGCTGCCATCGGCCTTGCGCTTGCCTCCTCCTTGGTTCCCCGGGTTATGCTGAAGACCCTTGCCATTGCCGTTCTTCTTTCCCTTCCCTGTCCTTTCATCATCTGAAGCGGGGTCCTTGGTACCATCAGAATCGGCGTACTTGACAAGAGCCGCCATCAGTGTACCCATATCATTGCAGTCGCGCTTAAGCCGCCCGAGTTTCATCTTCAGGGGCACAAAACGACAATTCTGCTCCAACATTAAGACTGTAGAGCCGGCATCCATCTTATCCGAGGAATGTATTATCTCCTTAACCCGGCGAACCCAATGTGTCGTAGACTCACCCTCCTGCTGCTTGCAGTTAGTCAAATCTACAATTGACATAGACTGCCTATAGGTATCCTTGAAGTTTTGGATGAACCGGGCCTTCAGCTCAGCCCAAGACCCAATGGAATTCGGTGGTAGCCCTTTCAACCAAGTGCGGGCAGTCCCATCCAACATCATGGTGAAGTATTTGGCCATTGCCGCTTCACTGACCTCCAGCAGTTCCATGGCCATCTCGTAACTCTCGATCCATGCTGCGGGTTGTAAGTCGGCCGTGTAATTAGGCACCTTCCTAGGGCCTTTGAAGTCCTTGGGTAGACGTTCATTGCGGATAGCTGGCACTAAACAAGGGACACCCCCAGTCCTGGTAGGGATACCCACGTCGACGGAAGTCGTCGGATAAGCCGGGGGAGTCTGGTAAGCCGTCAATTGAGGCACCTGCTCCGCCTCTTGCCGCGCTCTGTCTTGGTCTGCTGCGTGAAAGGCTCCGTTATGAGCCGGGCCATGGCCAGGGGGCGGGTCATGGCGTCGGACGTTACTTGAACCGGTCGCTGAGACCATGTGTCTGCTATAACTCGGGCTTCGGCCTGGACGAGGGGTCGACTGTATCCTGTCCCGGCTATAGGAGTACGCCTCTTGCTGCGCAAGTGCTGTCTGAAGGAGTTCCCTGACCCGGCGGGTTTCAATAGCCGTCGGAGAGTCGCCGTCAATTGGGAGAGCCGCCAGCCGTGCTGCCGCGGCGACCATGTTCTCCAGCGGGTTAGCATAATGACCCGGTGGATTTGGCACGTACTGAGGCAGGGTAGGGTGCACCTGAGGAGGCCCCATCACTTGTGGCTGAATAGGGGTCCTGGACCCGGGCACTATGACCCCTGGCGGGTTACTAGAACCTGCCCCTGGCGTGTTGAAGAGGTTTCGCGGATCGTAAACCGGAGGGAGCCGAGATTGGGCCTTCTGATGCCTCCTTCTCATGATCTCATTGGACGCGTTCTGATCCATCGTGAGCCGGAAAGACTGCGCCTGGATCAATTGTGTTTGGGCGTCGAGAGCCGCCCTCTCTGCAGCCATCCTGATCCCTTCCGCTGCCAGGTCCTCCTTAGCTTTCGCTAGATCTAACTTTAATTGCGCCACCTCCGCATCATGCTGAGCTTGATCCGCCGGGTCAACCGCGGCAGTTAACAGGGCCATCATCTTGTCCGTGAGATCCATCAGCACCTGAGCCGGCGAGGGCACCGGGTTTCCCGCTCCAGCAGCAGGGTTCTGAACAGGCTGTGCACCGGCCATAAAGACTCCAACCTGACTTGGCGGCTCAAACGGGTCCGGACTACTATCACCATCGGAACAACCCATGAGCCTGCCATCTTGAAGTTGATACAGCGAGTTTGACTCATCTGTGGACGACTCGCCATCAGAGCCGGCGGCCGTCACATCACCAGATCCAGATTGATCAGAGAGCCTTCCATGGATACATCCCACAAGAGCATGCTTTAAGGCAGGCCGGGCCCGGGCGGGTCGTGCACGCTGAGCCGTCTCGATGAGGTCGGCGCAGAGATCCGGCTCAGGGCCCGGCTCACCAATCTTGCCAATGAAAACATGAATTCCGCCGAAGGGGACCCGGTACCCGTACTCAATTGAGCCGGCGTCGGGGCCCTAGTTTGTATCGTCGATGTAGAGCCTGCCGCGACGACTCTTGGTCATCCGGCCCACAGCGTATCCCTTGAGCCCTTCGAAGCTGCCCTTCAAGTACTCAAATCCACCGTGCGCTGGCCCCACGGTGGGCGCCAACTGTCGTGGAATTGTCACAGCAGATGTCCTCAAGCTAGGACTTAGTCGTGGAGCCATCGCCGCTAGGAAGCTTGAAGGGGTTAACGGGACAAGGAACACGAGGGTTTATACTGGTTCGGCCCCTTACGGTGAAGGTAAAAGCCTACGTCCAGTTGAGGTGGTATTGATTAGGGTTTCGATGACCAGGGAGCTTAACTGCTATGCCTGGCTTTCGATCAGATCTTTCTTGCCCCTAAAACGCTGCCGGGTCGACCCTTTATATAGGGAGGCTGACGCCCAGCAGCTCTCAGAGTCCCAGCCGGCTCATAAGAGTGTCCGGCTCGGACTCTCAACTATTCTTGCCTTACACTACAAGTTCTACCATAATAATGTTTGTAACTACGGGCTTTAAGCCATATCCAGGTCTTAAGCCCATCTTTGGCCCACCGTCTTCAAGCTTGGCACCAGGCTTCTGGCAATGACCATTATGAGTAACCCGGCCCCTCCTGGCGGGTGACTCTAAGGTCTATATCCTCAACACAACCCGTTGGAAAACATGGTCGCCGCGGCGGCGCGGCTGGCGGCTCTCCCAATTGACGGTGACTCTCCAACGGCGGTTGAAACCCGCCGGGTCAGAGAACTCCTTCAGACGGCTCTGGTGCAGCAAGAGGCGTATTCTTACAGCCGGGACAGGATTCATTCAACCCCTCGTCCAGGCCGGAGTCCGAGTTATAGCAGACACATAGCCTTAGCGACCGGCTCAAGTAATGTCCGACGCCATAACTTGCCTCCTGGCCACGGCCCGGCTCATAATGGAGCTCTTCATGCGGTAGACCAAGACCGAGCACGGCAAGAGGCGGAGCAGATGCCTCAGTTGACGGCATACCAACCACCCCCGGCTTACCCGATGGCTTCCGTCGACGTGGGTATACCTACGAGGACCGGAGGTGTCCCTTGTCTGGTTTCGGCTCTTCGCAATGAACGCCTACCCAAGGACTTCAAAGGGCCTAGGAAGGTGCCTAACTACACAGCTGATCTACAACCCGGAGCCTGGATCGAGAGTTATGAGATGGCCATGGAGTTGCTGGAGGTCAGCGAGGCGGCAATGGCCAAGTACTTCACCATGATGTTGGATGGGACGGCCCGCACTTGGCCCAAGATTCTATCGGGTCTTGGGCTGAGCTGAAAGCCCGGTTCATCCAAAACTTCAAGGATACCTGTAGGCAATCTATGTCAATTGTGGATTTGACTAACTGTAAACAGCAGGAGGGTGAGTCCACAACCCATTGGGTTCGCCGGGTCAAAGAGATAATACATTCATCTGATAAGATGGATGCCGGCTCTGCAGTCTTAATGTTGGAACAGAATTATCGTTTCTTGCCCCTGAAGATGAAACTCAGGCGGCTCAAGCGTGATTGCAATGATATGGGTACGCTGATGGCGGCTCTCGTCAAGTATGCCGACTCTGATAGTACCAAGGACCCCGCGTCGGATGATGAAAGGACAGGGAAGGGAAGGAAGAACGACAATGGCAAGGGTCCTCAGCATAACCCGGCGAACCAGGGAGGTGGCAAGCGTAAGGCCGACGGCAGCCTAGAGTTTGTGGCCAACGCCAGCTCACAGGGTAACAACCAGCGACGCAAGGGGAGGCCACCTCCCCGAGCCGGCGGGTCAGGCCCGACGCTTGAGCAGTTGTTGAATGAGCCTTGTCCAAGGCATGGCTCTAGGGAGAAGCCAGCTACTCATTTATGGAAGGATTGCGCAATCATGAAGTCCTTTAAGAATTCCAATACCTTTAATGGCAACAATGGCCCGGGCGGCGGCTCAGGCGCTGGCGGTTTTCATGGCCCGGGCGGCGGCTCAAATCCTAATCCTCAGAATGGTCATGGGGGCTTTAATCAGCAGTCCAGCCAGGGTCATCAACAGCAGTAGGGGTTATCAGACCAATCCAAAGTAGCTCAATGGTGGACAGTATCATGTGTTTACCACCAGTCTGTGTAAGCGAGATCAGAAGCTTCATAAGAGGGCTGTGAATGCTGTTGAGCCGGCGTTTCCACGCTATTTAAGATGGTCTGAGCAGCCTATTGTGTGGAGTAGGGAGGATCACCCTCCCCGGGTTGATAATCCGGGTCACCTGGCCCTGGTGGTGGCCCCTCAGGTGGGAGGATATAAATTCACTAAGGTGCTCATGGATGGAGGCAGCAGCATCAACATCCTCTATTATGAGACTTTCCGACGTATGGGATTGATTGATAAGAATCTCAGCCAGTCCAATACTGATTTCCATGGCGTGGTGCCTGGTAAGTCGGCATATCCAGTGGGCAAGATTGAGCTGGAAGTAGCTTTTGGAGATGAGTACAACTACAGGGTGGAAAAATTAACCTTTGAGGTGGTTAAGATAAGAGGTCCGTATCATGCTATATTTGGGCGGCCGGCTTACGCTAAGTTCATGGCGCGGCCGTGTTACGTGTATTTGCAGCTCAAGATGCCGGGTCACAATGGGACCATTACGGTTCATGGCAGCCGGAAGGTAGCCTTGGAGTGTGAGGAAGGCGATGCGGCTTATGCAGAATCTGTTTGTGCAACAGAGGAGTTGAAGTTTTACAAGGACAATGTTGACCCAACAGATATGACATCTCTGAAAAAGCCGACTACGGAGCATGAGCTGGCAATGAAATTTAAGTCCGCTGATGAGACTAAACTTGTTGATTTCGTTCCAGGTGACTCATCTCAGCAGTTTAGCATCAGTGCCAATCTGGATCCAAAATAGGAAAGCGTTCTCATCGAGTTCATCCGTGAGAATAGGGGTATTTTTGCATGGAAACCTTCTGACATGCCAGGTGTACCTAGAGAACTCGCTGAGCACACTCTCAATGTTGATCCGAAATTCAAGACGGTCAGGCAATTCCTTTGGGGGTTTAATGAGGAGAGGCGGAAAGCCATTGGAGAAGAGGTGGCCTGGCTCTTGGCGGCCGGTTTTATTGTTGAGGTCTTTCACCCAGAGTGGTTAGCTAACCCGGTGCTCGTGCTCAAGAAGATGGCACCTGGCGGATGTGTGTGGACTACACGGACTTAAACAAGGCATGTCCGGCTGATCCTTTTGCCCTTCCCCGTATTGATCAATTCATTGATGCTACGGCAGGTTGCGAGCGTTTAAGTTTCTTGGATGCTTACTCTGGATACCATCATATTAAAATGGCAGTTAAAGACCAGGAGAAAACGGCGTTCATCACTCCCTTTGGGGCCTTCTGTTATGTGTCCATGCCTTTTGGACTCAAGAGTGCACAGGCGACTTATCAGCGTTGCGTGCAGAACTGTCTTCATAACCAGATTGGGCGCAATGTTCATGCCTGTGTGGATGATATTGTGGTTAAGTCCAGAGAGAAGGAAACCTTGATAGATGATCTGAGAGAAACCTTTGATAATCTCCGGGTCTACAAGATGATGCTTAACCCGGCCAAGTGTGTTTTTGGTGTTCCTGCAGGCAAGCTCTTGGGTTTTCTGGTTTCTCACAGAGGCATTGAAGCTAACCCGGAGAAGATCAAGGCAATCACCTCTCTGGCTAAGCCGGCGTGTATAAATGACGTCCAGCGCCTGGCGGGTCGTATCGCTGCTTTAAGCCGGTTTATAAGCCGTTTGGGTGAAAAGGCCATGCCACTGTACCAGTTGATGAAGAAAACTGATGACTTTATCTGGAATGATGCTGCTAATGCTGCTTTTGAGGATTTGAAGAGACAGCTGGCTGAGCCCCCAGTCCTTGCTGCTCCGGTTGATAAGGAGCCCTTATTACTATATGTAGCTGCTAACACACGAGCCGTCAGCGTGGCTATGGTGGTGGAGCGCAAGGAAGAGGGTAAAGAGTATCCAGTTCAGCAGCCGGTTTACTACGTCAGCGAAGTGCTCATAGAGTCCAAACAGCGGTATCCACATTGGCAGAAGCTTGTTTATGGGGTGTTCATGGCAAGCCGGAAGCTTAAGCATTATTTTCAGGGCCACCCCATCACCGTGGTTAGTTCTGCTCCCCTTGGAGATATCATCCAAAACAGAGAAGCCACAGGAAGAGTGGCTAAGTGGGCTATAGAGCTTGGGCCTCATGGTCTGAAATACGTACCACGCACTACCGTCAAATCTCAAGCTTTGGTGGATTTCATCAACAATTGGACAGAGCTACAGGTGCCTGAAGAAAAACCGGATAATACATATTGGACTATTCACTTTGATGGGTCTAGGCAATTGGAGGGCTCGGGGGCTGGAGTTGTATTGGCTTCCCCTAAAGGTGACAAGTTTCATTATGTGTTACGATTGATGTTTCCTTGTACTAACAATGCGGCTGAGTACGAGGCCTTGCTCCATGGTCTTCGGATGGCTAAGGAGATGAGTTTGAGCCGGGAAGATGCTTTGGCGATTCAGATTTAGTGGCTCAACAAGTGTCGGGCAAGTGGGACTCCAAGGACCCTCTCATGGCGGCTTATCGCCGTGAAGTCGATGCTATCGCTGGACGCTTTCAGGGTTACCAAGTAGAGCACATCGATTGTAGGAAGAACGAGGCGGCTGATGCTTTAAGCCGGCTGGGTTCTCAGCGAAAGCCGGTACCGCCTAATACTTTCTTGGACATCCTACATAACCCTTCTGTTAAGTTACCTACAGAGGAAGACTTAGCTATCCCTGACCCAGAGGCACGGTTGGTGGCGGCTCTCCACATCACCCCAGACTGGACGGTACCATATTTGGCATAAATGACCCGGGGAGATTTGCCTGAGGATGAAACTTTGGCCAGACAAATAACCCGGCGGTCGAAGTCAATGATCATTATCAATGGTGAGCTGCATCGCTGTAGTGTTACTGGAACGTTCCAGCGCTGTGTTTCCCCTGAGGAGGGTCAAGAAATCTTACGTGAGATTCACGAAGGGGATTGTGGCCATCATGCCGGTTCAAAATCCCTTGTGGCCAAGGCTTTTCGTCATGGTTTTTACTGGTTGACGGCTCATGCTGATGCAGAGGACTTGGTCAGTAAATGTGACGGTTGTCAGAGGTTCTCACGACGGGCTCACGTACCGGCTCAGGAGCTGAGGATGATTCCAATTACCTGGCCATTTGCGGTCTGGGGGCTTGATATGGTTGGGCCTTTTAAGAGGTCTAAGGATAAGAAGACCCACCTCTTGGTGGCGGTTGACAAGTTCACAAAGTGGGTTGAGGCAGAGCCAGTTAGCAAGTGTGATGCGGCCACTGCGGTTCAGTTCATGAATAGGGTGATATTTCGCTTCGGTTTTCCACACAGCATCATAACTCACAATGGTACCAATCTGTCTAAAGGCGCCATGGAGGAGTTTTGTCAACGAGAGCATATTCGACTTGATGTGTCATCAGTGGCTCACCCTCAATCCAATGGTCAAGCTGAGAGAGCTAATCAGGAGGTTCTGAAAGGCATCAAACCCCGGCTTTTGGTCCATTTGCAACGGACGCCGGTTTGTTGGGTGGAGGAGATACCCTCCATGTTATGGAGCATCAATACTACTCCTAACAGATCCACGGGTTACACGCCTTTCTTCATGGTTTGCGGAGCGGAAGCAGTCCTCCCTAGCGACATCCGTCATGACTCACCTCGAGTGGCGGCTTATGTTGAGGCGGATAATGAGCAGGAGCGCCAAGATGCTCTTGACTTGTTGGACGAGCAGCGTGATGTGGCAACAGCTCGTTCGCCGATTTACTAACAAGACCTGCGCCGTTATCACAGCCGCCGGGTTAAGTCCCGGGTCTTCCAGGAAGGTGATCTGGTGCTCCGGCTCATCCAAGATCAAACAGACGCGCACAAGTTATCCCCGCCTTGGGAAGGGCCCTTTGTGGTCAGCAAGAATTTGCACAACGGGTCATACTACCTCATCGACATTCGGGAGCACAAAGATTCACGCAAGTCGGAGGAAGAGACCCGTCGGCCGTGGAACATAGCTCAGCTTCGGCCTTATTACACTTGAGCCACCGGCTCTCATAATGTACATATTTCTATAGCCATGTATATTATGATAAGTAATAAAGCAGGACCTCTGTCCTTTTTTCTCCTCCAAAGGTAAATGTGTTATTTCCATTACAAGATAACATGGTAACTTGGAGGTGGATCTGGCTTACGATCGTATTCGAATCTAGCCGTTAACAATATAATCACTTGGGGGCTTCCTGTTCAAACATAGGTCGTATTTGAACCAAAGAGAACATAGTTGTCGATACCCACTTGATTGGCACACTGCCGAGCTCATCGGGGAGTTTCCTTGATCATATTTGAATCATAGCTTAACCCCCTTTGGGAACCGACGTGGATCGTATTCGAATCAGCGTCGTTAAACAACTTTTAAGGTCACTTGGGGGCTTCCTGTTCAAACATGGGTCGTATTCGAACCAAAGAGAACATAGCTGTCGGTACCCTCTTGATCGGCATCGCCAAACCCAATGGGGGCTACATGATCGCATTCGAATCTTAGCTTAACCCCTTTGGGACGGGTCTCTGGTCGTATTCGAACCGGAAGCCCCTAAGTTTTGATTTTCTGATTTACAACAAGTTCTTCTGGTTGTATCAACAGTGTGCACGGCGGTTCTTATTCCGCCGACTTAACTTTGATTCACAGTGTTAGTCACACACAATAAGCATCATCAAAACTGGTAAACCAGAGTTGAGGTACCAACCTTATTATCCGGGTTACATAACCCGGGCGTATACTTGAAGGCCTGTAAGCATGCTATTATGGTTACATCAAGGATATAATTGAGGACCAGTCTTTGGTGACTTGGATTCATATTCCGGGTTATATGTATAAGATCTATGATTCTCAGTGCGGTAAGCCGCCTAGAGACTTGTGACTTGTTTTCTATGCAGGATGGCTAAAGACAGCTATTCGAGCTTAAAGAAAATAAATGATCAATTATGACCCGGAGAAATATAAGGAGGCAACTTCAATGGAGTTAAGCATTCAACACGTGCACGATGGCACGACAAAGTTAAAATGTTTGTCCTACTCTATTACAAGACTCCCCGAGTCCAAAAGGCAAGGCATTGTTTAACAAGTGTAACCATGGGCCGTCCAAAGAGGCAAGATGCTTGCTGGGTCGAAGCTTCCGGCTCATCCCTCTCCGCTCCTCCGGCTGTTCCTATGACCTGGAAGGTTGACGATTTCCATTCAATGCCGCTCAAAGCTTCAAATTGAGCCTCCTCGTCAATTAACCCGGCCGGGTCAACTTCCGGGGCGATGGTATGCTTACGAGTCGGAGGGATCAAGCTGATTGCTTCGTAGCGTGGAGTGGGGATCCTCTGATTCTCCGAGTCATAGCCCGGCTGATACTTGGTGAGGTCGGTGTCATTCCCAATTAAGGTAGCCACCGGGCGCACACTCTTCACACAATCAGGAAAATCTTTTTGGTCAAAGGGAGTACCGTCTTCCTTCAGACTGGGGTATCCAAGCGCGATCTCCGCCGGGTCTAGCTCCGGGAGGAAAGCCTTGGCCCGGCTCAGAGCAGCTATGGCTCCGGCTCTTGCAGAGGCCCATCGCAGCTCTTGGAAGCGCTGAGGAAGAACAGCAAGCCACCGAAACACGTCCGCCAGGTGAGTTGGAACTTCATTGGACAGGGCCACAACGGCCAAAGCACGCTGTGACCCGGTGTAGAGTTTCTCAACCAAGGTGTACACGGCCTTCAGCTTGGTCAGCACATTCTGATTGAGGTTGGCGCTTCTGGGACCTTTTTTACAACGTCAGGTAAGCCGCTAGCAATGATGGGAATTATGAGACATAGAGAATCTAAACTTGTTGAAAGTCTGCAGAATGACTTACCGAAGATTGCGGCGACCATCTGTGACACATGGCGCTTTAAGCCGGAGAGTTTGGCGGTTCTCTCCGTCAGAGCCGCCTCCGCCTGTTCGGCTCGGCTGACCAGAGCAACCTTCTCTTCGGCCCAAGTCTTCCTTTCGGTTTCAAACTTCTTCTTCAGCTTCTCTTGAGCAGCAACACTGGATTCAAATTTAGCGTTGGCCTTCCGAGTCTCAGTTTCCTGAGTCTTCAGGCGGTTCTTCAGCTCAGAGATATCAGCCTCAAATTTCTTGCAAGCAGCCTGTACAATTTCTGGGTTATGGTATGAATAATTATTATACAGCTTTAAAGTCCCAAGCACTTTCCAAGCAAAGACACTTGGCACTTGGGGGCTAATGTATGTTGAAAGGTTCTATCTACAAATTGCCGGTTCGTGAAAGTAAGCCGGAAGTTAAGTCTACAACATATTCTATCATAAGTAGTAGACTTGGGGCTAAGTATGGTAAAGATGACTATGCAGTAAGCAAGAGAGTGGTACCTCGGACTTCTGCTGTATCTGCTTCACCATGTCAATCTCCAGGTCCCGGCTGTTGTGCACCTGATTGACATAGCCGGAGATGATATCTCCAATGCTCAAGTTAGCGTAGTTGGTGATGTCCAGCTTGGCCCTGCGGCGCTCTAGCAACTCTTCCTTGGCAGAGCACTTAGCCAGCGCAGTGGGTCTCCTCGGCTCGACAAACTCCGTCCGGGTGATTACCACATCCGGGTCATCGGCCGGCTGAGCCGGGCTGGAGATGTTCGGATTGGTAGAAGTCTCTATGACTGGCTCATCGGTTGGAGCGGTGGCTTCAGGAGCAGAGGCAGCTGGCGGCTCTTGAGCTGAAGCCTCCGGTTCAGTCAGGACCGGCTCTTCGACCGGTTTATTCTTCTTCGCTCTTTTACTGAGCTTTGCTTGAGCACTGAAAGGACAAAAGGTTAGTACAAAAGCATGAGTAAGATAAGTACAACATAAGATGATCGTCATTACCCGGGCGCGGTCTTGAAAGCCGGCAGGGTAGATTGCATAGAATCACCAGAGGAAGGTGAAGTTTCCTGATAATTTGAATCAGACGAATTGAGCGGTTGACGAGTGACACCCGCTAAAGGATGAAAAGGGTATAAGTTGGAGATAACCTCAGTCCGGCGCTTTCTTGATGCCTCGGGTAAGCCGGAGGAGAGGTCTGCATCCTTGCTGGCCCGGGTTTGCCTCCGGTTCTCATGAATCTGTTGCTTCAAAAGAAATTGAGGATCTTGATAAGCTAAAGGATGCGAAAAGCTTACTTTCCGGGTTACTCTTCGGACTTTCAGCCTTGGCAAGGGGTCCGAGTCGGAGGAAAGTATAGTTACCTCTTCAGTTACCGGGTTACTCGCTCCAGTATCATCCTGCGGGTAATCAAGTTAATAAGGTGGTTAAAAGATAGATGAAAAGCAGAAACAAAAGAAGAGTCTAAGGAATTAAGGGTTACCTCTGACTCAGAGCTATCATCCAGCTGAAGCAGCTCTGAGGCGGTAGGCTTGCTTCCCTTTTTGCGGGGAGCGGCTCTCCTGGCGGCTTTCTTAGCCTTTCTGGCTTTTTTAGCCGCCTCATGGTCATACTTGACCTTCCAGAACTTATCGTCAGCCTAAAAAATACAATAAAGACTTCTTAAAGGTTCAGATGAAAACTATCCAAAGGGAAAGTAAGGCGTTCAGATCAGTGGCTTACCGCTGGGGCCGGGTTAGTCTTGCACAAGGGGTTTAAGCCAGTCCTCCCGCAGTCTGTCAAGCTCTCATTCAAGAGGGACTTGGTCATGTCGTCAACAACGTCTTCAGGTAGATCGTTGCGGCTGTGTCGCGGAGGGTCATCTTTCCGGCCCGTATAATCACACATTAAGCCGGGGCGGCGGCTTAAGGGGATCACCCACCAAGAGATCCAGACCCGGACCAGATCAATGCCGTTGAGGCCATTTCCCAGGAGAGCCTTAATTTTGTTGATGGCGGGTTATCAGGAATCCAGAAGATGACGTCACGGCGGGTTAAAACCTTCGCATAGATGTAAGCCGGAAAATTTTCTTTCAAGGGGATTGAAGATTGACATGAACCGGTTCAAATCAATCTGGGGCCTAATGTTGAGGATATAACCATTAGAGTCACCCACCCAGGAGGGGCCGGGTTATGTCATAATGGTCATCACGCAAAGCCCAGCACCAGGCTTGAAGACGGCGGGCCAAGATGGGCTTAAGACCCGGAGATGGCTTAAGGCCCGTAGTTATAAACCGTCGTCATGGCAAGACTTGTAGTGTAAGGCAAGAATAGTTAGGAGTCCGAGCCGGACACTGTTATGAGCCGGCCGGGACTATGAGAGCCGCTGGGCGTCAACCTCTCTATATAAAGGGACGACCCGGCGGCGGTTCAGAACAAGTAAGATCAGATCGATAATCAGGCAGGGCAGTTTAGCTCCTGGTCGTCGAAACCTCAAGTAATACAACCTCAACTGGACGTAAGCTTTTACCTTCACCGTAAGGGGCCGAACCAGTATAACCCTCGTGTTCCTTGTCCCGTTTAACCCCTTTAAGCTTCCTAGCTGCGATGGCTCCACGACTAAGTCCTAGCTCAAGGACATCTGCCGTGACAATTCCACGACAGCTCCCGTTTAGGGATGTGAGTGACGTAGATCATATTCACCATTTTGACCTCGGGGGGAAATTTCTTCTGCCGCCCTGTGTTCGATGGGCGACGCTATTCATCATCGTCCTTGCTGGGTGGCCCTTTCCCCTTATGTTTGTTGTTTAGCTTACCGGATTGTTTAAAGACCCAACAATCTCTGTTGGTATGATTGGCAGGCTTGTCAGGGGTGCCATGAATTTGGCAGGGCCGATCTAGTATTCAGTCCAGGCTAGATGGACCATCTTTGTTTCCTTTGAATGGTTTCTTCCGCTGACCGGGTTTAGAACCACTGAATCCGGCGTTGACCGTCGTGTCTTCGATATCTGCATTGTTGATTCGACGCTTGTGTTTGTTGTGTCGTGTCCTGCCGTTGTCGTCTCTCGCTTCAAAGGTGCTAGGGTTGCTGGTGTTGTTGCTTCTACGAGCGAGCCAGCTGTCTTCTCTCGTGCAAAAGCGGGTCATAAGGGCGGTGAGGGCTGCCATGGACTTTGGTTTTTCTTGGCCGAGGTGTCGGGCGAGCCACTCATCGCGGATGCTGTGTTTAAAGGCCGCGAGGGCTTCGGCGTCCGGACAATCGACAATTTGGTTCTTTTTGATTAAGAACCAGGTCCAGAGTTTCTGGGCTGACTCTCTGGGTTGCTGGATTATGTGAATAAGGTCATCGGCATCTGGAGGCCGACCATAGGTGCCTTGGAAATTGTCTCTAAAGGCATCTTCCAAATCTTCCCAGCTACCAATGGAGTTTTCTGGGAGGCTGTTTAACCAGTGCTGTCGGGGATATACCCCGCGGTATGACCCAGCCGGAGATATGACCCGGCTAGGATTGGATGTTTCATTGATGACTCGGCAGACTATAAGCCGGCAAGAATAGTTAAGTAGGTTAAGCTCGCGGGAACAGTTAAGCATTGTAACCCGGCAGACACAGTCATGTAACCCGGCACATGTTAAGCCAGACGGTAAGCCAGATGGTAAGCCAGATGGTAAGTCAGATCGTAAGCCATACGGTAAGCCAGATGGTAAGTCAGATCGTAAGCCAGATGGTAAGCCAGATGGTAAGTCAGATTGCAAGCCAGACGG
>NC_057808.1:50207115-50210210 GCF_018294505.1 Triticum aestivum
CAGATGGTAAGTCAGATTGTAAGCCAGACGGTAAGCCAGGCGGTAAGCCAGACCGTAAGCCAGATGGTAAGTCAGATCGTAAGCCAGACGGTAAGCCAGATGGTAAGCCAGGCCATAAGCCAGATGGTAAGTCAGATCGTAAGCCAGACGGTAAGCCAGATGGTAAGTCAGATCTTAAGAAGCCCAAGACGTTGAGAAGCCCATGGTGAGAAGCCCATAGTAAGATGTCAAAATAAGGTTAAATCCGAGTTGGACTCTACATGTAACCCGCCCCTTCAGCTTATATAAGGAGGGGCGGGGCACCCCAAGAGAGAGGAGACAATATCGAGGTCTAGACACCGAGAGCCGGTTCCCGGCGACTCTCCTGTGATCATAATGAGACCTAGCCTCAAACAGCATGTAGGGTTGTTACCGGATGATGTTTCCCGGGGCCCGAAGCTGTCTAAATCCTTGTCTTGTGTTGCGTCTCTCGATTCCGCTCAACCCCTCTCAAGATACCACATAGATGCGTTGGCCTCGCGACTAAGTCCTGACACTAGGACATCTCACGTGACAATTCCACGACAGTTGGCGCCCACCGTGGGGCTAGTACACAGTGGTGTTGAGTTGTTGGAGGGATCTCTCCAGGGATCGAGAGGCTTGCAATTTTTTCGGCGAGTATCTGTGCAAGCCATCGCCTCTGCGATCCAATCTACATCAACATGACGCGGCTAATTCATCTGTCCGCACTGGTTCACACTGCAGTGGATGGCTCACCCGTAATTGATTTCAGCTTCACCATGGTGATCATCAACTCTGCGGTGGATAATCACTAGCCTAGCATATCAGGTGAAATCCATCCAGTATATTTTATATTACATATATTGTTTTCTTTAAAAAAGCAATTACTTTGGCTTGCAAGTTGTCCAATACAGGACTCAAACCGGTCTATATCACGGTCAACTATGGAGAATCTCAAGTCAATTCATTGAATCGTCTTAAGACTCGGGGGCTACGATAACATGGCTCAGTAAATGTTGCCAGTTTAAAAGCCGTCCGGAGAAGTTCCGGTTCAGGAAGAATGTATCTCTCACAAAGCTTGAGGTCTCAAGAAAAATTAAAGGGACCAAAGAGAGTCTGTTGCAAAGCACAGCTCAAACATAGGTGCTCTGTTTCAAGGTCATTTGGGGGCTTCCTGTTCAAACATATGTCATATTCGAACCAAAGAGAACATAGCTGTCGGTACCCTCTTGATCGGCACACTGCCGAGCTCACTGGAGGGCTTCTTGGTCGTATTCGAATCATAGCTCAACCCCCTTTGGGAACCGACGTGGATCGTTCGAATCAGCGTCATTAAACAACTCTCAAGGTCATTTGGGGGCTTCCTGTTCAAACATAGGTCGTATTCGAACCAAAGAGAACATAGCTGTCGGTGCCCTCTTGATCGGCAACGCCAAAGCCACTGGGGGCTATATGATCGTATTCGAATCTTAGCTTAACCCCTTTGGGACAGTTTTCTGATCGTATTCGACTCAGAACCCTCGTTTTTTCTTTCTTTTTGGCTTAAGTTCTTTGAAAACAATCTTTGGTTTTATCATGAGACCTTTTTGTTCATATTTGAAGCATATATGTGGTTTCGATTAACCCGGCTTGACTTTGGATGATAAGTCGCCATATATGACAATCATAAACATTTGGAAATTTCTGGCTTCTAAAAATTGGGTTATCACCCTTACTGCACAGGTATCTTAAACGGGCAGTATGATTCAATATCACAGGAACCGGTTTTCCAAACCGGATTATACTATTATTCAAATCTTTAATAGCCAACATGGCTGGATTTCTATTATTTTATTAATGGACATGATTTATTTTCACAATGGAGGGAATAGTCCCGAGTCGCTGCAGGCTTACGACCCGGCACTTGGGGGCTACATTATTCAAATTGAGATCACATCAAATATACAAGTCCCATGTCACTGCCAGCATGCACCATGGCACTTGGGGGCTAATGTAAAGTCATTTTTTGCCAACTTATGGAAGAGACCCGACTCATCCCATTGTAATGAGACGGCCCTTGGGGGCTACCAATTGCTCATGTCAAAAATTCAAGGTACACAAGCCTCAGTTCATTATATTGAAAGGTTCACTACTCAGTTGGTAGAGTACAAAGCTCTTAACCTTATGGACGTGGGTTCAAGCCCCATGGTGGAGATTACATCATATGATATTATCATTAATGAATTATGTACAAAGTCCCAGCTCAATATTATCTTACTGAGCCGGCCCTTGGGGGCTACACGTTGCTGCTCAAGTTTACATGATCATATTTATAAAGTCCCTGCTCATTATATCATAATGACCCGACACTTGGGGGCTACAAGTGATATGAATATAATGGAGTTCTACATCTTTAAGCCGGTTGAAGGTCACATGAGTATTTCAAGACCTATATTTTTAAACATTGGGAGCTGAGTCAAATGAATTATTCTTCAGTCTCTCTGTGAGAAACCAACGTCAGCAAATTGATTATGAAGTTGGCTTATTGACTCGGATTTTCTAGAAGAAGGGAATACCAAGGAATTAAGGATGATCAGGTGCCGGCTTACAAGAGTTTTTTAACCCGGAGCATAATCTGTCAAAATTGTTCTTGTGTTTGTTTACAGGATCAGTTTAACATGGATGAATCCAAATTAAACTAGGGGCTAATGTCGGGGATATACCCCACGATATGACCCGGTCGGAGATATGACCCGGCTAGGATTGGATGTTTCATTGATGACCCGGCAGACTATAAGCCGGCAGGAATAGTTAAGTAGGTTAAGCTCGTGGGAACAGTTAAGCATTGTAACCCGGCAGACACGGTCATGTAACCCGGCAAACACAGTCATGTAACCCGGCAGACACAGTCATGTAACCCGGCACATGTTAAGCTAGACGGTAAGCCAGATGGTAAGTCACATCGTAAGCCAGACGGTAAGCCAGATGGTAAGTCAGATCGTAAGCCAGATGGTAAGCCAGATGGTAAGTCAGATGGTAAGTCAGATCATAAGCCAGACAGTAAGCCAGGCGGTAAGCCAGACCGTAAGCCAGATGGTAAGTCAGATGGTAAGTCA